>NW_010235512.1:3679-13461 GCF_000690775.1 Eurypyga helias
TCCACCCCCAGCTTACATACTGAGTAGGCCAGTTTAAGGCATGAAATGTCCCTTTGGTCAGTTGGGGTCAGCTGTCCAGGCTGTGTCCAGCCTATTGTAGTGAAAAAGTGGGGAACACAGGGCAGTATCAGAAGCTGAAGAAGTCCTTGACTTGGTACAAACACTCCTCAGCAACAACTAAAACCACCGGCGTTATCAATGCTCTTCTCAGCACAAATCCAAAACACAGTCTCATACTAGCTGCTGTGAAGAAAATTAACTCTGTCCCAACTGAAACCAGCACAACTTAGTCATAAAATCCCAGTGTTTTTGTCTGTAGAACGAAGGGTTCACTGCTGTCGTGTTAGAGATGGCAAGCTTTTCAGTTCCTGTCCTGGATTTTAAAAGAGTTTCTCGGGTCTTTTGGGAGGAGGTACCTGACACATCAGGACAGGTTGTGGGATTAACCAGATTTCAAAATGACACCGAAGACATACCCAGATTGCCAGTGTTAAAAACTACAATTATCTAGTCATCGTTAAGAGCTTCAGCTACTAATTGCAGTACAAAAATTGCTTTCTGCTAACGCTCTTTACAATCAAATGGACAAAGAACTTGCTTCAGATAATGGGAATAATCTTTCACCTGTTATTTTAGAACTTGCTTTTAAAGGGCCAGGAGTTTGAAATCAGAAATGCAATTTTTCAAATGTTGGGTGAGTCTGTCTTAGTGAGGTCGTCAGGGAATTTATACTCTTGTGTGCTCATGTATAGCTTTGAACTTAGAGATGTTTCTACTTAAATGTTCGGATAAAGATGCTGCGGGCATTCTATAATAGAGGCTGAGATCTTGTGTTGGTAATTTAACCTGTCTGTCTTCGTGGGGTGTGTTTTCCAGATACTGCAAGACTTGGCAGTAGGTGATTGCATATGCAACCTTTTATTGAGAAGTCAGGTGCTGCTAAACCAGTTTCTAAATTATACCTGCTCACTTAGTTTATTCTGCATGTTTTAGTGGAACAAATGCACGGACTCTTCAGAGAAAACATTTTCTTGCCATCTTAACTGACATAAATGCTTAAAGCAGTAAGCCTTGACGGGCAGACGTTATTGGTGTATTTCCGATTTTGCTCTTTCAGACTTTAAAAAGCAGGTTGAAAATCTGCCAGAGTTCAGGTAGCTGTTAATGACTTGCATTTTCCTTCAAAGGAGAATATAAACTACAGAGCTTTCTGAAGCAGCTCCCACTTTTTCAGTAAAATAGTAGATCAGAAGCATAGTTACACGCTTTCCTCAAAACTCAAGATGCACTTAATTTTTTTTGAGCTCCTTCTGCCTTCTCCCAAAGTGCCTTTCTGTCTCGACCTGGCAGTCCAAGTTACTATTGTTCATTTTTTTACCTTCTTTTTCTTCCACTCAACTTTCTGGGTTGTTAATTATGAAAAGGCATTTTTATCAGAAAGCAGTTTGGAAAAGTGCATTCCTTGCTTACAAGATTCTGTTAACAAATTCATTATTAAAATTGCCTTGCAAGCGAATCGTAGGTCATTTTGATGTTACTTTGAGAACAGTGACTTTTCAGAATTTCAAGACAAGGGGAAATAATATTTACATTTTGTAATCATCGTAATATAAAGGCAGAAATCAATAGTCTATTATTAATCACAGTGACTTTAAATTTGTGAGCATCCCAGTGCTGTGCTTGTGTTTCTGTTCATGGAGGGCTGGGAAATAACACCCTGGTCATCATTCAGCACGACATAAGCGGTAAGGTGTGATAATTTTAAGAAAGAAAGTTATCCAGGGAAGTGCATTTGTGGTTCCCTAGAAAATAAAACTAGGGTTCAGGATAAGAATTTGCAGAAGGACATTCAGATTTACCATTTATCAGTTGGCAAGGAAAAAACAGTTTGGTTAACATTCAGTCTCTGGCAAACAAGTCATCGTGGGACCCTTGCTAGGCCAGTGTAATTAATCTCTAATGTCGCAGAGGCAGTTGCAGTGATAGCAGAGGTCTAGTTGTCCGATACCAGCATCTCCTGTTCCAACATACGTATCTGCCAGTAAACAGAAAGAAAGTGCGTCCTTGGATACTGTGTAGTTTCATTAAAATATCTGTTTTCATAAAAGCATAATACAAATGAACATAAAAGAGAAAAAAAACTTCCCTGGACCACTTTGTCTTGGTCACCACACTGAGGATTTGTGAAGAGTACCTACATTTTTGTATACTGACGTACTGGTTTGAGTGCAGCACTTTCCATTCAGTCGGTTTCTGTAAGGCATGCTGATGTATTCAGACACCTGGAAAAACATCAGTTGTTTGCTTACTGTTGCTGACTATTCGTTTAAATACTAACTTCCTAAATGTGAGGCATGAAGTCTTGGGAGACCTCTTGATAATGAAAGCAATCAATTTTTCTGTTACTTCTGTGTATTTCTGCAACTTACTTCAGATATTGTATTTTGCATGTGTTATATTTGGTTTGTTCTCTTTCTGCTGGTGGAATTGACCTCAAAAATAGTGACAGAAAAGGAGAAGAAACCAATTGTTTGTTAGTTAGAGTAAGTAAGGAGTCGATTGGTGCTACTAACAGGTGCATCTTTAATACATGTAATGTTTTCTCTTTGTTTCAGGTCCTGTGCAGAATTGGATGCAGTTCCCTTCTGGCTACAGCTCGCATCCTCCAAACTATAGTGCACCCTCAGGACACTATACCCAAGTGCCCAATAAAGCTGCTGCTTCACATTTGGATAATCAGTACAGAGCAAGTTACTACCCTTCTTACTATTCAGCACCAGCACAAAATGTTCTGACACCGTCTGTGGGTACCGATGGGTTGAATTCACAGGAGTCGCAGCAGTTCTACAGCAAAACTCCTCCCCATACAGTGGGGTCGGCTGAAGGACCTATTCAAGGAGCAATATCCTCTGCATCCTACTTGCATACGAGCGCTCAGCAGTCATACTCAGCATTCGGTAATCACTACAGCTCTTCAGTTGCATCTCAGGGATTTCCCCTTAATTCTGATCACTACACCATGCCTGTGGTTTCTAGTGCCATGTATCCTAACGTTTCCTATCCTGCAGCTGCTGGCAGTGTGTATGGGCAGGCATTTACCTCTCAGAGCCCACCTGCTGTTGGACAGTACAAAGAGCCAAGCACGTTTTCTAGCCAGAGTACGACAGTACCTCATTCACTCCAACAGCACGTTCCCGTGGGATATAATTCAACAATGCCAACTGTTTCATCTGCTCGGTCTGTTCAAGACAACCTCAACAGGAATCTCGCTGGATCGGTTGCTAAAGTAAACAACCAAATAAATACAGGTATGGTGTTATTTGAAGGTTAGTAAACTCCCAAATGTGCCTGGGGAACATCAGAAACCATGCTTTTGTTGGTTTGGGTTTGTTCACTGTGAAATTCTGTACTGTAGTTCTGAATTCTGTCCTTCCTCATTCTTGAAGCTTGTCTCATTTGGTTACTGCAGTCCTCACGGTAGGAGCTGATGATGTCACTCACATGTTTCTATTAATGTATGCAGAAAAAGACACTATTTGTAGCGTTGTTTTAGTTTATTGAGGAGTTTTTTTATGTAAGTGGCCTTGGAAGGGAGTTTTTTCATGCAGTTTTGAAGGAATGAATAATTTCTGAAATATGGCTGTTAAGTATCTTGGTGATTGTTTTCCTTTTCCTGCTGGAGACTTCTTTTAAGTCGTCAACTAAGTGATTTTACCTAAGTGAACATGCATGCACTCTTCAGAAAGTTCAGAAGAAGTCGAAGCCTACATGGGTTTGGAGGCAGTTGGGGTTGTTAAACTAATATGATTTGTTAAGCATTTGAATGAGAATGCTACCTCGGTGGTTTCAGCTGATTTTTGTAAGCAGCAACTTGATGGTTTTAGTATGGATGTGCAGCTATGGAGAGTGAAGTTGCTGAGGGGCCAGCTGAGGGCGAGTATACTCTGGCCTTGCCAGTAGCTGCAGCTTCTGCTTCCTGGGAAAACTGAGCACAAGTGCACAGGGTAGGAAGAATGGAAGGCATGAGAGATGTGGGAGTGCCTCCACACTGAAACATCTTGCTCTCCCTCTGAGAGCACAATAGCACGTGCAGGAAAATACTGGTTTCCTTTCTGTGCTGGTAAGTTTCTGACTAGATGCAGTTTTGGCTTATGGGTTGTGCAAGACTAATGGTTTTCTTTTTTCTGAAGAGACAGGTGTTGGAGAACTGGAGAATGTTTCCTTTTAAACCAGGTATTTCAGATTATAGTTTAAGATTGGAATTGTTTTAAGAGTCCTTGTAGCTGAGACTTTCTAAGACCAAGAACATGGTTTTGATGATGGCAAAGCTTTGCCTGGGAAAACCAGCTAAGCTTAAATCACGCTTATCCAGTCCATACCAAGGTTGAATTCAGTTTCAGTGTTACTTTTCCCCCCTCCCCCAAGACTAAGATGTAGACTGTAACTCCTCAGCTCAGTTGTAGTGCTTTGAATATTAGTAGATTCGAATTCTGTCTCTGAGGTGCTCTGTGCAGTTTTCTTTAATATTTCTAAAATAGGAAAAAAAAACCCTGTTAAAAAAGAAGTGGGCTCCTTAAAAAGCTTCTGAAGTTAATGGCGTTTCAGGGTTGAACATAAAAACAAATTCTTTCCAGGACTAAAGGTTTGTTTCAAACCTCATTCATGGCCAAAACAGATGATACTGTTGAGTGCAGAACCTACAGCTGGACTGGGCAGAATGCAGGTGTCGTTCCAGAATAGTAATACTTGCCATGGTCGTATGAAAAACAACTTAGAGTTTGTTCAGACAGTGTTTCACTTACAGAAGTTTTTTATATAAGTTCCTGTTAATTTTATGTCCTTTGGGGGTGTCTTGAAATCTACAATTTTATGTTTTTATCATAACACTTTTTTTTTTTTTAAGGAACAGCTCTTTTAAGGGTGAAGCAGTGAAGGTAGCCAGACCATGCAGAGCAATATGAGCAATGGATAGTCTTACTTCTGACCCGTTCGGTGTGTTTTGTAAGGGACTGATGGAGTTAATACATGGCCTCAAGAAAATGTAGTCATATGCTTGAATTTCCAAGAGCTGATGATAGAACTGTCTGTGGTGGTGGTGTGTAATAGATATACACTTTGCAGTTAGGGAAATGAACGCTGATCTGCAGTTTCTGCTACGCTTGAGTACCGTTGCAGTACTGGTTTGTTTGCCAGACTGTAAGCATCATTACTCAAACCACATTCAGACCCTTTCTGAGCTTATAAAGCTGCTGAGATAAACATGTCCCGTGCTTCCTTGCACACTGGACTGGATTGTGGAACTGATTTATCTGGAGAATAAATTTCTTTTCCTGGTTCAACCTCAATACGTAAGTGATTCTACATTAACAACTACTGACCTTCCAGCCTCCCCTCTGTGCCTGGGAAGATCATGGAGCAGAACCTTCTAGAAGCTCTGTTAAGGCATATGGAGGATGGGGAGGTGATTTGGAACAGCCAGCACGGCTTCACCAAGGGCAAGTCCTGCCTCACCAACCTAGTGGCCTTTTATGTTGGAGTGACTACATCAGTGGACAAGGGAAGAGTTACAGATGTCATCTGTCTGGACTTTTGTGAGGCCTTTGACATGGTCCCCCATAACATCCTTCTCTAAATATGAGAGAGATGGATTTAATGAATGGACTGTTCAGTGAATGAGGAGTTGGCTGGATGGTCACATCCAGAGGGTGGTGGCCAATGGCTCAATGTCCAGATGGAGATCACTGACAAGTGGTATCCCTCAGGGGTCTCTGCTGGGACCATTACTGTTTAAAATCTTCATCAGTGACATAGACATTGGGATCAAGTGCACCCTCAGCAAGTTTGCTGATGACACCAAGCTGGGTGGTGCGGTCGGCATGCCTAAGGGAAGGGATGCCATCCAGAGGGACCTGGACAGGCTGGAGAAGTGGGCCAGTGTGAACCTCATGAGGTTCAACAAGGCCAAGGGCAAGGTCCTGCACCTGGGTCAGGGCAATCCCAGCACAAGGACAGGCTGGGTGGAGAGTGGATGGAGAGCAGCCCTGAGGAGAAGGACTTGGGGTACTGGGGGATGAAAAGCTGGACATGAGCCGGCCGTGTGCGCTGGCAGCCCAGAAAGCCAACCGGATCCTGGGCTGGACCCAGAGCAGCGTGGCCAGCAGGGCGAGGGAGGGGATTCTACCCTTCTGCTCCGCTCTGGTGAGTCCCCACCTGCAGTTCTGTCTCCAGCTCTGGGGCCCCCAACAGCAGAAGGACACGGAGCTGTTGGATACTGATATGCTGTCTTAAATTTCCCAGTGCAGTCTTACTGTTGTTAGATTCAGTAATTTTATATATGGTATTCCAAATGTTTGCAGCCTTTAAAACAAAGAGTTCGATCTTGAAAACCATTTGCCATGTCTTGTATGTCCTTGGAAAGTGTCTGAGTACAACACACAAGGAATTTAAGGAAATGATGAAATTTTTCTTGATATTTCATCCTCCCTGCTGTCCTTCAGGAAGCAAATGATGGTGGAAAGCAGTTGCAGTCTCTCTGAGTACACCACACAAGGAATTTAAGGTAATGATGAAATTTTTCTCGATATTTCATCCTCCCTGCTATCCTTCAGGAAGGAAACGATGGTGGAAAGCAGTTGCAGTCTCTTCTCTGTGTAGTTTTTAGCAAAATTGTTTGGAAAAAAGATATACTGATGCTTTTAAGTGTGCTTTCTGTGACTCCATGTAAAGAACTGTTTGATACAGTACCCTGCTGTTAGGGTGGCGATAAGGCAGCGTGCTGTCATTGCTGCTGTGCTGTGAAAGAAGGCGCCTTGCAATCCTTAAATTACAAATTGGCGAATCTTAGACCATCCCTGAGGCTACTACTGTCTTACTGTACTTTTCAGTAGCAGTTTTGTGCAGTGAACACTGAAAGCTCTCTGTGGTGAAACAGAAACATTCTTTATATGGAAGCATGCCATGCTTTTAATAAAATGTGTCTTTTTTACACAGTAATTACCCAGGAAACATAGACTGGCGTAGGTTTTGCAAGAGTTTGGTGATTTCAGAATTGTCTATTTGAATCAGAAAAATGCTAAGTGTTGGACTGAAATTGGTTTATTAAAAACCAGTTGTGTGTAGGGCCTTGGAAAGCCTCCAAAATGCTGAATCGATTAAAATCAAACCCCTGAGCTCCTGTATGTCACGTGCTGAGGACATAGGACCACAACAAAACCTTCTCCTAAAACTTCGGCAGCCGCTGTCTGAAATCACTGTAGTGTTTTCAGAGAAGCTTGCTGGGATTTCACTAGAAGAAAAGAAACACATTTGAAGAGGAATCTTTTGCTGAAAGTTGACTTGTTTTGATGAATAGCAGCCAGTGAGAATAATTTTAATTGCTTTAGGAAGTATGAATTAATTAGAGTGCAAATTTAATTTGATATTTTCTTCGAGCTGGTTTAAACTAGCTTCACCTAGCAAAACTGCCCTCTTGCAGTTTTAAGTTCTGTATTTCAGCAGACAGTGGTGGTATAGATTTGTCCAGAAACAATGTTAGGCTATGTAAATAACACACTTTGTATTATTTAGGCTTTTTCTAGGTCAGTAGCTTAATGTTTTCACAGCCTCTTTCAGCTGAAATCAGTGCACTCTGATTTTTCTGGTCAGCCAGGATGCCCAGATTTTACAGGACCCCTCCCCGAGGAGAGGGAGAGAGAGAACTTCTGTGGGTATGTGGTATGGGCTTCTTGGCTTCCTGCATCTTGTCTGCTGTCCTGAAATCATAGGCAGACTGCTTGAGCAGGAGACACTTTAATTTCTTTATCTCATGCACATACTTCCTCTTCTGGCAGATCAGGATCTAAAGTCCTTACTGCCCCAGTTGCATAGGAATGTAGGCTGTAATCCCGTAAATCTGCTAATATAGGTGTGGTTAGACAAAGGGGGAGGACTGCAGCCGAGATACAGAAGTCAGGGAGATAGGATACTGTTGGAAGCCGAGCTGCAGGGAGGTGGAGGATCTCACGGTAGAAATGACGTGCTCTGTTGAGGAGTGGGGCGCCGGGGTTGCAGCTGTAGCAGCTTGAAAGCCATGGTTCTTGTGTCTCCTCCGGAAACCTGAGAAGATACCGTGGCAATTTACTTTTTAGCTAGTACCTGTAGGCCTCAAGTTGGAAACCAAATACAAACTTTAAGTGATAGTAGTGTAATTGTCATTTCTCCTGTACTCTAATTTGCGCCGCTCTGCAGATTCTGCCTGTAACGTACCTTTGAACTGTAGGTCTTCATCAGCACGTGGCTTTTGCAACCAAGTGGTATACTTGGTCGTTTTTAGTGCAAGATGTTCACGGTTGAAAGGCACGAGGGGAACTTTAGTGCACGTTAAAGGTGAGAGGAGTGGGAGGTGAAAACCAGAAAATGCACTTGTTGCTGCGTTTGGGTTTTATGTTTATTGCAGTTTGACAAAGCTCTTGACTTCTCATGGCATCGGTTGGTGGGAATGTTACCTGGGCTGATTGGGCTTGTCCTGCGTAAGCTGATGGGGAACTGGTACTCTGAACAGGTGTTCAGTTGGTCTTGAGCTGAAATACACCATCCTGACTTGGTCAGTACTTGTATCACAGGGTACAGTCTTCTAACTGGCCAGAAGAAAAAAAACTTGACAGCATAGTTACCCTAACCATAGATTCTCTGTATGCACCGTTAGTAACTGTCATCAGTGAGGCAGAGTAACTTTGTCCTAGTGTTTTGATACAGCATCTCCTACTCAGTAAGTGGCAGTAAGGCAGTTTGCTGTCATTTGTCAGAGTGGCAGTAAGGCAGTTTGCTGTCATTGCTGCTGTGCTGTGAAAGAAGACCCCTTGCAATCCTTCAGTTATAAGGATTATAAATTAGCAAATCATAGAATCACAGAATGGTTTGGGTTGGAAGGGACCTTAAAATCATCCAGTCCCACCCCCTGCCATGGGCAGGGACACCTTCCACTAGACCAGGTTGCTCCAAGCCTTATCCAGCCTGGCCTTGGACACTTCCAGGGATGGGGCATCCACAGCTTCTCTAGGCAACCTGTCCCAGTGCCTCCCCACCCTCTCCGGGAAGAATTCCTTCCTGATATCTAATCTAAACCTCCCCACTTTCAATTTAAACCAGTTACCCCTTGTTCCATCACTACATGCCCTTGGAAAAAGTCCCCTCAGATTCCTTGGAGGCCCCAGTCTTAGACCGTCCCTGGGGATGCTGCTGTCTTACTGTACTTTTCATCAGCAGTTCTGTGCAGTCAGTGAACACTGAAAGCTCTCTGTGATGAAAATGAAGCATTCTTTATGTAGAAGACTCTCATGCTTGTAATAAAGTGGTTTGGGTTCTGTTACTTCAGGCTTTCAAAAACTTTCCAGAGTCACCAAATAAAGTTTAATGTGTAATATTGCAGCTTGGATTTTTGTACAAATTTAAAAATCATGGGTTTTTTTTGCTTGGGGTTCAAAGAAGTTTTCTTACGTTACATTTAAAGGATCCCTGTAATTTTGAAGGATGTTTTGGATAACTTTTGCTTGATAACAGATAGTAGGCCCGGGCAGGAAGGTATTACATCTTCAGCTAACCCGGGTGTACGTTGGTTTTGGCCTTGAATGTGTGACACGACGGCACAAGGGTGTTTAGCATGCTCTGCAGCAGTGCTCAGTGCTGCAGGTGTGGAAAACAAGCACAACCCCATAAACAACTCTCTCCTACAAAACCTGGGTGAGCAGACGTCGCAAAGAACTTCCCCTTGTCGTCTTGCGTCTCCTGCTTGAGGAAGCTGTGTA
>NW_010235512.1:13563-17310 GCF_000690775.1 Eurypyga helias
GATAGGACGTGTCTAGAAGCTCTCAGAGGTTATGTCAAGTACATTTCAGTAGAAACTGATGTGTGTGCTTCGGTGAGATGTGTATTTTGATTTTAGATTGTGATAACACTGTATGCTTAACATGATAGTTGAAAACTGCATAATAAATAAAAGTTCCATTAAGAAGGTGAAAATGTATGCTGTTAATTTGGACAGTAAACTAGAAAAACAGAAGGGTCATTTTAAGCCACCTCTTCCTCCCCCTCTAAAGGAAGCCTCAACTTCCCCATAGAATCACAGAGTGATTTGGGTTAGAAGGGACCTTAAAAACCCTCAGTCCCACCTCCTGCCATGGGCAGGGACACCTTCGATTAGACCAGGTTGCTCCAAGCCTCATCCAGCCTGGCCTTGGAATTCCTTTCAGATATCCACTCCATTATTTAAGGAAAAGTAAGGCACTGTGTGAACTACACTGCTAGATGTGCAGAGGAAGCAAAGGTAATGTTACATGTACATCCTCAGGGAATTCTGCAACTTCAATAGCTACTGTACAAATACAGTGAATTTTGTTCCTGCTTATTTCCTGTGTTTGTCTACTGGGGTATGATTAGTCAAGCCATTTCCTTTCTACTCTTTATCGGCTTTGGCAGTCTTTTTTTTTTTTTTTCCCCCCAGAAAGAATCATAATATGATTTTCTCAATTTATAAACAAAGAGTGACCCCATAAAAAGCTAACTTAATTGAAGTTATAGTGTCCTTATCAGGACGGAAATTTCAACTGGACTGTGTTAAATCTCTCCAAGCACTAATCTGACTTTTAAAGCAGATTATATCTAGTCCAGATGTTTAAAACACATCGGAAGTCCTGCAGAATACTCGGGGTTGATTGAAACAGACTGCGTGGAACATGGGTCTGATAATTGAGTGCCAGCATTGCAAAGTGCCGGCCCTGTGACGGAGGCAGAAAACTGGTTTAACTACGCAGCTGACTTCAGGTTTTCTGCCTGTGGGAGGAAGACTGAGAGGGAGCTATCCCACATGGACTGCGTTCCTCTTGTTCGGGAAGAGGAACCTGTGGAATCTTGGAGATGGATCAAAAATGGATCAATTTAGATTCTGCTTAATCTTGATCTTACATTATGCTTTCCTTTTTGCTGTTAGTTGGCAGAGCAATTTGTTCATTTTAATGGAGTTTTCACATTACAGGTATTTAATTTAAAACCCCAGCTTTTCCATATACACTTGTTTGATGGCATCTCTGAAGTACAGGTTTTGGAGTTACTCTGAAATCAAATGTGATTGCTTGTGCTGTGTAATTATGCAAACACAAAGCGTTCCTGTTTGTGCTGTTGTTTTCAGGTGGCATTGACTCTTCAAAGCCCGTGCCCTCCGTGAGCCAGAGCGTTCCGTTCACCAAGCCTGGGGCTGGAACGTCTGCTTCCCCTGCTGCGATCTCCTCCGTAAGGACACCGGCTCCAAGCCTTTCTTCACAGCCGCGATCTTCACCCGCTGTTACCCAGTCACCAGAGTCGGCCCTTCAGGAAGGTACTAAGAGGGAATGGGAAGTTACAGTAGAGATTTCTGCACTTTTCCACATGCTCACATAAATGCTGGAAGCTTTATTGCTACTCATGTGCGTTTGTCTGGAGTCATCTCTTGCATCTCATCGGGCTCTGTTACTGTCCTCGTTGTGTACCACCTTGGTTCTAGCCTTCTCTTAGCTCTTCTGTTTGGTTTCCTTGCCCAGATGTCATCTTTGGCTTGTTGGTCTTGTTGGCAGTCTTACATGTCTCCTCCCCCAAAAGCCCTTCTTTTAGTTCCCTTATTCCTCTAAAAAGCTGCTCACTAGTTTAACTTCTTGGAAGAAGGTCTTGGGCTTATTGCAAAAGCTACTTTTGATGTGGAAAAATGAGGTGAACTAGCAATTTGCTAGCGCTAGCAGTGGGAAACAGTGGGAGTTTGAGTATTACATTCCAACTGATAGGATTGTTTCCTTATTCCCTAGCTGTAAGCTCCTGTGGAAAGCTGCTGTTCTTGTGGGAGAGCAGAGGGGTTCTTGTATGAACTCCGTCCTGTTCTGGTGTTGGTAGCCTCTTGACAGAGAATTGGTTTGGTCTTGAGCCTTCTTCAGCCATGCTAATCCCGCCCTCATGTTTTGGCTTGCCTCTTGTTTCATATCTCCCTCTTTCTAGTATTCCACATCTGATTTGCTGCAGTGATTTGTTTTGTCTGTATTTTTCTTTTGGTAATTTCAGAATTTGAAGTCCTTATGGAAAAAGAACTCAGTGTGTGAGATGGAAGCAAGCATTAATTTTGTCCAGAACAGTGGGGTGTGTCTAGTTCTCAAAAGCATGGGGTGTGACTGTCATAGCATGGTTTTTATTCTTAAATCTCAAAGTCCTCTCACATAAATATCCAAATTTCCCCTTTTCCTCCATTTCCTCCTGTTTCTGGTGGAGTGGAGATGTAAAGAAATAACTATCTTACAGGCAAAAAGACAGCTCTTCATTGCTGTAAAGGCCTGTGTACAGTTCACTGCTGTAAGGAAAATGATACATCGATTTTTGGAACTGTGCTTGGTTCTTGCACAGTTTTATAGCTGATTTTGGGTAGAATTTGTGCTGTAGACACACTTGCTAGGACCAAACTGTTGCTTCATCTTCCAAAGAAATTGCCTAACAGTGTGTCTAATGAGAAAAAAGGTTTTAGCTGTTTAACCACTCTTGCCCTAACATGCAATATATATGTTTTTGCAGTGATTCCTCTATCTTATGTGAACACCTGGTACATTAAGTACAAATCACTGCGGTCGCTGCTGCACCCTCCACTGAATTCAGCTACAAAAGTGCAGGTTAATGCCGTATGTGGCTGAATGAGCACACTGTAGAACCAACGATATGCACTGTCAGGAGTCTGCATTGGTCTAGTTGTGTTTGCATTAATATAGTAATAAATCCATGGACGTGTCGTTACACGTGTTTCTGTGTTCAGATGATATTTTAATGAGCATTAGAAGACTTCAAACTCTTTTCAGTTCATTTCGAGGTGTCTGAAATAAGTAACATGCTCTTGCAATACCTCCTTATCAGCAGTAAAGTATGATAACTTTATTTGTAGAAATCAACCTACTGAAAAACTAGAATGCATCTACTAAATGCTTGTCTGGGTGGTTAGAATTCCAAGTGTGTTTCTCATGCAGGGATTAAACAGGCTGATTTTTATCTTCTTATAGTGTTGCCTACGTGAGAGCATTCAGGAAAAACAGTTTGAATTCATTTTTAAAGTGGATTTCGTTATTTTAAGTTCCTGTGTGGGCATTCCTATACAGAATTAAAATATTCTAATTGTTTAGTTGGGCAGGTTCTAACAGGACAAAAAAACTTAAAATGTATTAAATCCTGTTCAGTCTTATGTAAATATCTATACACTTTTAATGCAGATAAACCAATTTACTAGAAAATGGCATCCTAGAGATGAACGTTGAGAATGTGTGTCCTGTCTGGATGTTGTTTGTAGACTTCTTTAGGTTTTATGTTGGTGAGAGCAGCTGATGAGTAAATGAAAACAATTTAAAGCAAAGAGTTTAAGAGAGGAGGAGGGTTTGTTTTGTAAGAACAATTTCTAATATTCAGATCTTAATGCCGTAGTAAGTTTGTTGAAAATGAGGGTGTTGTGGTTTAGGCCCAGGCAGCAACTCAGCCCCACACAGCTGCTCTCCCACTCCACCCTCCCTGGGATGGGGAGGAGAAAATACAAGCGAAGGCTAGC
>NW_010235512.1:18025-32255 GCF_000690775.1 Eurypyga helias
TACTGGGAATGGGGGTTGTGGTCAGCCCATCACACACTGTCTCTGCCACTCCTTCCTCCTCAGGGGGAGGGATCCCCACCCGTGGCCCCTGCTGCAGCGTGGGGTCCCTCCCATGGGGGACAGTCCTCCACCAGCTTCTCCAACCTGAGCCCCACAGGCTGCAGTTCTCCAGGAACTGCTGTGGCGTGGGTCCCCCCCCATGGGGTGCCATCCTTCAGGAGCAGCTGCTCCAGCACCAGAAAGTCTGAGAAATTTGTGATGATTTAACTTTATGTGGTTGTGTTTTAAGCCAGATCTCGGTCAACACAAATAATCATTTAACAATAAGCTTATGCAGTTTTAGGCATGGGAGGTTTGAACATTATTAGCCACTCTATAAAAGAGACACCAGAGATCACGATTAGGCTTCTCCACCTGAGAATGGCTCTTTAAACCAGGTTATTTTTCAGCCAGACCAGTTCAGGGGTGGTTTTTGTGGCTGTGCAGTTGGGCTGGCACGCCGCAGGAGTATCCTGAAGGCACACGTTTGTAGTACTGCTGGTCATGAAAACAGGAGCCCAACCAGCCCTGTCTCCAGAGGGTGCGTAGTGACCTAGTTTGTGATTACTGAACTTCTGTGTCACGAGCGTATTTTTAAATCCCTTCTCCTGTATTCTGTCTGAACAGATGCCTCCTTTAAGCATGGCTGTCTTCAAGGCCAGGCTGGACGAGGCTTGGAGCAACCTGGTCTATGGAAGGTGTCCCTGCCCATGGCAGGGAGTTGGAACTGGATGGGCTTTAAGGTCCTTTCCAACCCAAACCGTTCTATGATTCTATGTCATCAGTGACTGGAAAAGGGAGAGTTTTAGCAGTAGAAGTTTGTTTTCCAAAAATACCTTTCCAAAGACTCCGAAGTAGCATATTAGTAGACCAATGAATTCGGTCTTTTTGCCCCCTCACCATCCCATGCTTGGAATTTTGGCATTGCCATGCCCTTTCCTGGAAGATGTACTTACTTTCTTTCTTCTCATGTCTGTGTACGTGGTATTTGTTGGAGATGTCTGCACTCTCACGATGTGCCCATTTTCTTTTACATCATCTCTCTGGTTACACTGCATCTTTTCTCGTCATCCTGGCTTGTTTCTCCTATTATTAGCACGTTAAATACGTTGAAGTTGTTTTTTCCCCTTCACAATAACGCAGTTGTTCGTCCTGTTCCTCGGTAGCTCTCCCAGGCCTGAGGAAAAACACAGTCTCCTTGGCTGTGGTGTGGTTTTGTGCAGAGAACGGTTTTCTTGTGCCCTCCTTATCAAATACACCCAGTAGCCTCCGTAAATGTGGGACTCGCTTGAGTTCGCCCTGTGTTTTAGCAGTATAGCAAAACTGAAGCATTGTACCTCCCAGCGTGGGCTGATTTTTCCCTTCGCCGTTGGGACGGCTTGTACTGCGGAGAAACTTGGTTGCCATTAATGCACTGAAGTGGAGTAATACTGGTGTCTTCAGGCACTGGCCTCTTTATGAAAGTTCAGCTTCTTGCGGCATGGTTTTGCTCTGTTTTCTTTTTACTTCCGCTGAAACAGATACCCTTCACCTTCATTCTGTTGTTTGTTCTTGACTAAAACTGCAGTGGTTCATTTGCTGAGCCTTTTAAAAAGAGCCATGAAACCTAACAGCGTTTTTAGCCCATAGTTTAAGTAAAAGTTGAGTAGTTGATAACCGTATTGATGGGGGAGGATTATCAATTACCACGGTGGTTTCAGATGATGCGTAGCATACAGCACTTCTGTGCTGTGTTATAGTGTTAAAATAAAGAACGTAGTGGTGCCACAGTGCTTCTGCGTGGGTTAAAAAATCCCAAACTCTCAAGAGTCTGAGGAGTTGTGAGGAGTTTTGAAGAGTTAGGGTATTTTCTTGCTATAGCAACCCAGGGGATTGCGAAGAGAGAAACAGCGTTCACTTGCATTTATTTGGGATGTCTGCCTGACCAGAAGCATATTTAAAAAGCCTTGCTAACCATGCTCCCTGGCAAGAGAAACTTAAGGTTTCTGGAGGTGCTGGAATTGCATCAGCACCGAGTAACACGGGAAATCAATTCTAAGGCATTGCTGCATGTTTGACTCTGGTTTAAAATGGCATATGGACGCGCTGCTTTTGTGTGTTGTTCATGTGTGTTTAGAGTAGATACTGTAAAAACAAAATAAACCAAAAAAAAAAACCCAAAGACCAAAAAAACCCACTACAAAAAACCTTATAGATTATGGTGTGGACACCATTGTGGTAACAGCTGTGCTGTCACCGGATCTTACCAGTGGATAGTGCCTTTAGGTGCTTAAACATGGGTCTGTGAGCCTGAATTGAGGCAGTAGGGTTTTTTTAATAATGCTAGCCAAGTTTTAGGGTTTACCTAGCTTCAACTACCTCGCTGTGTTGCCAAGTACGTGTTTGTACTGTCACGTGTTACGGTAGCAGTATATTTAATTTCTGACAGTGTTCAGTGTTCCAGTGTGGATGATTCCTGCCTCAAAAGAGGCAGGTATGCCAAGAAAAAGTTAAATATACACAATTTTAATTTATTTGGGAAGAAACTCAATTATTTCCATATATTAACTTACAAAAGTGTTCCAGTTGACAAACTCCTATTAAATACATGTATGAAAAGTGTGTGTGTCTTTAACTTCGTGGTATACGTGCACACATGCACGCAGACACACAGAATGTCCTGCTAACTTCTGTCTGCTACTAATACCTTGCTAAACTAGCCCACAAAAAACTGCTTCTGTACTCCTCCTATAGTTGATACAGGCTGTGGTTCTGTGGTCTAGGGCTGTAGATTTGCACGTTGGGTTTTTCTCTGCAACAGCTAATTTCTCTCGCTTTTAATGCAATGATTTGTGACTTTTGTTCCTCATCTTTGCCGTCTGTCTGACTCTCCTGTTTGTGCTTTCCACTTCACAGGCATGCAGTATGGTGGATATGTTAATAACCAAGCTAGCTCTGCACCAGCTCCCTTGTCATCAAGTTCAGATGATGAGGAAGAGGATGAGGAGGATGAGGAAGCAGGTTGGCTCTAGCTTTACACCAGTGTCTTGTTCTCTCCCTACTCCAGTTTTGTTCCATATTTCCATCCCCTGAAACCTTTCTTTTCCTTTAAGACAAAACATCACCTGGACTCATCATGTGTCAAGTAGATGTTTCCCAGCTGTTGTTAGCATTAAACAAGGACTCAGTAGTGGTCAGGAGGTGGTCTTTTTTTGAGCATACTAATAGCAGATGTTTATGTATCTAACAAACTTGTATTCACAACGTGCAAGCCTCCCATATTTTTACTATTTTGACTTGCAGTAGGTTTTAAACTCTTAACTGAAGATAATTAGCACTAGAGCTGGAACTAGTAATTGCTGATGTTAAGCAGCTAGATGCCATTTGTAGCGTTACATTAAACTGTGTTTACCTTTTTCACATTTTATGTATAGGGAGCTATGAGATTAAGGTAGTAATGTAAATATGGAAAGGTACTAAGTGTGCTTTTTAAGACAGTAAATTAATCTCTGCTGCTTTTTTTCCTCCTTCTAAGGTATGTATGTATGGTCTGGCACATGGGCTGAGTTTTAATCTCCTTGCTTTGTAGGGAACTTAAAGCTTATTTAATTGGTTTGGGTTCTTTAGGAAGCATTTTGTCCTGATTGATCGAAACATTAAGTTCTTGGTTGCAAGGATTCTGCCTGTATCAGAATGGCATGTTTCATGGAGTTTCATGTTTCTCGCCACCTTAATTGCTTGGATGGTAACTTTCTTTCTTCTAACTTAAAGTCTTTACAACCCAAATCTGAGGGTAACCGTGTAAAAGCTTCTTGAGGACCCTTGTTGATGGAAATAATAGCACATACTTGGTGCTGACTCCCATTTGCGTGTGCCGGCTTTGAGTATTAATTTGGGATAGCAAACTAGTTTTAAGTTTACCTTTAAGCTGATAAGTCATATTATAACTTGGCATAAAAATCGGTGTCATATAACTCTGATTTTTTAAAAAAATAAAATCAGGTCACCAATACTGTGAAAATAGCTTAGTGTGCTCTTAATGATATCGTGAAGAAAGGAGCGATGGAGTAATATTGAATTATTAGCAGAACAGTGGAAGAAAATAGTTGCTGCTGTTCTTTTCCCAAGGAGGAAGGCATTTTCAGCCAGACACTTGTCATGGTTCCAGCCTGGGAAAGGGACAGTATTTGGAGGGTGCAGTAGTATCGATACAAGTGTTCTTCCCCCATCCTTAGTGGAGCACAAGTATTAGGGTCCTTTGCATGCCCTCAGCCGTACTTGCTGTTTCAGATTATTGGTTCAGTTTAGCTTTCTTGCCCTTTGTGTAATAACACATTTGGCCTTTTGACGGGTTTGAGTGTATTAAATTATGCATAGCAACTCTTGAATAACTCTTATTTAAGGATACTCCCTGATTTTAGATACCAGGGTTTTTTAGCTAATGCTATGACTCTAATTAGACTTCAGCAGCTAGAAAACAGTTCCTCTTTGGGTTATATATTTCCTTTGGCTGTTGTGATGCAGCTGCTGTTTGAACTCTGCTTTCTAAAGAGTAGGCTCAAAGAGCCAGGAAAGCATTTTAGTTTCTTTCATTGCAAGGCTACTTCCTGAATTACCTGAATTATCCCAAGGTTTCTGTCACAGCATGGGTCAGAACTTTTTTCTTTTTAGTCATCTCCAGCCCATGTCTCCTTACTTTGTTCCCTAAACCTACACAAGACGACATTTTCATACTCCCTGCCTTATTTCCCTCTTGCATTCTGTACTTTGCTAAAGCCTGTAGCCTTTGGGCTATCCTTTACTAAATTCACCGTATGCAGAAGAGTGGAGGGACACCTGGTTCAGTACGGGGCCGCCTGATTCATGGGCTTCCTAGTTTATGCCCTGTCACCAGGGGTTAATGTAAATCCTAAACAAGCCCTGCAGAGAGGTTTCTGGCTCAGGCTGTGCCGGTGGTTTTATGAAAAACAGGTGATGTCCATCTGGTTGCTTGTTTGTTTGTGTGGCTTCTCAATTTTTTTTGTCACTCTTACCAGTTAGGTCTTTAACTGTATTGCAGAAGAGTCCTGGAAAAATCTGAAAGCAAAAATTCTATTGTAAAATAATTAGTTCACCCTGAAAGCATGTTATAAGTATTACTTTGATCTAAGCAGTGTTTTCTAATGTTTTTTTCTTTATAAAGAAAAATTGTCTTCCTGATGGGTTCTCTGGGCAGGTGTTTATTGCACTGAAGTGAGCTCTGACAGCTGTTGTAGCTTAATTTAAGCATAGGAAAACTTGTTGAATTTTGTGGAATTTCTGTTGTGGTTTTTTTTGTTGAGGGAGAATTTGAGATTTCCATATGACCAGTGTAGAGCTTGAAGCTACTTTTGGTCTGCAGGCAAGTGTACAACTCACTGGGTTTGAGTTCACTGTTTGTTTTCCAGTGGAGAGTAGAACATCATAGTTCTTGTTGGCACTGGGGCTCAGTTCTCAAGAAGATGTTACAAAATTTGAAAGTTGTTCAGAAGCAAAGACCTTAAGTGGAAAGTCTTTAGTAAGCATGAGAGGTACTCGGTAATAGGATTCGCTTTCTTATTTCAAGTTAGGCAGGTCGTCTTTGTGCTTCAGAACATCTGGGACTCTACTTTCGGCCTAGAACTTTGTCAGACGTGATGCATAGGGGGTTTTATCTGGAGTAGAAGTATGACGAAGTTGCATTTTTTTAACTTACAGTGTGCTTTTAAAATGCATTATTTCATGCATTTGTCAAATTGGTTTCTCTTACCTTTTCCAGCAGAGCATGGAAAGCATTTAATATTTCTTCTTGGCAAGTCGTTGTGTTATTAATAGCTTACCAGTGAAAAGAGCTAACTCATTTCGTGTAGTATTACCTTATAGATTGATAAAACTTTATGAGTACAGCTTATTCTGAGAAGAACTCCGTAAAGAGTGACATAGTGGTTAAATCACAAAGCTTAAACCAGTGCCTTACATGTTCACCACTGTGCTTATACCGAGAGGGTATTTTTTGAAATGCAGAACTAACTTCTGGTCAGACAAGAAAAACTCCCTGAAAATTCTTGGATCTAGTTCACCTAATAAAAGTATATTTTAGCTTTTCTGTAGTAGGACTTATCAAACCTTTAAAAGCTGTGTTCCTGCTCGGGGAACAGAATAATGAATCCTGCTCCCTTCAGTTTCTAGAATTGAAAGATAAAATTTGGTAGGAAAGAAATGTTGCAGTTATGTTCTTTTACAAAATTCAGAAACACAAAGGGAAATTTATGGTGAAAGCACTCTGAAAGCTAAAGTTGGGTGAGTTTCAGAGTGTTCATATATTATTTAAAATAAAAGCTTATGTTAATTTTATGGGGGTTTTGAATAGTTTTTCGATTTCTTAGCTGAATGCTTCAAAGGTGAAATGCCCAGAACTCGTCTATAGAGCCCTGCTGTTGCCATGGTGGTAAATGTGTCCCAGTTTCAGTGATGATACGTTTCTACGTGCAGGAGTCTCTTTGCTTGGAGTCTCAGTAGAAGAGGGATCAAATCTCCGATGTTCCACCGTGGAAGCTCTCCCTTGAATCACTTCCAGCTTCACAGTGGGATGTGTGGTCATGGTTGATCCTTCGGAGCGGAACAGTCGCAGTGAAGGAAGTCACGACAGGGACCTGTGTAGAATGCTGTGCGTTGGTTCAGTTGATGTAGCGTAGAAAGAACTTGTTAGCTTAATAGGAAAATACCTTTTGTTTCAAAACCCATCTTTTTTCATTGGTTTTGTTCTGTTCTCATTGATCTCCTTTGCTGTTTGTTGGGCATGTGCTTGTTTGGTTTTGATACCATGTTGATTGTTTCTCTTCTTCCCCCTCCTCTTTGCAGTGGTAACATCTTTCAAGTCTTAGGGCTCAGGTGGTCTTTTTTCCCAGGATCTTTCATTACAGTTTCTTAACAAAAGTTTTATAAAATATTCTCAGTCTGTTTCTCAAAAATTTGCCATTTCTGAAGCATCTAACTTCGGACTGTTTTCCTCCCCCAGCAATTGATAGTTCCTCTACTACAAGCAGTGCCTCTCCTGTTCTGAACAATTACGATGCCCTGGAAGGAGGTGGCTATGCAGGTAAACAATTTATCACATGTTATTTTGGAATTGTTTGTTTAAAGTCTTAAATATCCACTGTTTGTGATCTTTTTTCCCCTCTATTTCTGCTTTTTTATATTGCTGATTAAAAGTAGGTAAAAGGAAATGCTTGTGAAAGGAGGAGGGAAGTTGTCAGAGAGAACACACCTCACTTTTTATATCCATTTTCACAGGTTTACTGATTCTCATTTCTCAGCTAGTTACTAACCTTTTTGGTTCTGCTGAAGGCATGTTCTAAAAATAATTTGTTCCTTCTCCTTAAGGAGTAACAGGGTCACCTTTACATTTATTTACCTGTTAATTTTTTCCCCCCTCCTGGAGTGCTCAGGCCCAGCCTAGCTTCTTGGCCGTTGTTTTCTGGAGCGGTTGCTTTCTTCACCTGTCGCTTCTCCTGGTGGATTTTTCCAAGCTTAAATTCTGAAATTTAGCTCACATTTGTTGAAATTTCTGAAGAATAGCTTTACATCTTTACGTCTGTTTGCTGTGAAATTAGGTTTAGGTGTTACTTTCACTTTGGCCTTTAAAAGCTGGGAGCAAACTGTGCTGCAAGATACACAGAAGGGACTTGCACTACATCAGGAAGAGCTCCATGTCTGCACTTAGAGAACAGTTCTGTTGCCTTAGCCTTATGTTTTAAAAGTATTTATAAGTGGTAGAGGAGAGACTGAGCATGAATAGTCTTTCACACAGAATGGTTAGGGTTGGAAGGGCCCTCTGGAGATCATCTAGTCCAACCCCCCTGCCAAGGCAGATCTATCTAGAGCCGATCACACAGGAACGCGTCCAGGCGGGTTTGGAATCTCTTCAGAGAAGGAGACTCCACAACCTCTCTGAGCAGCCTCTTTGGTTTATATCAAGTGCAAATCTTGGAATAAAATGTGGTTCTCATGGGTTACATTGGTTTTGGTTGGTTGTTTGGGTTTTTTTTTTAATTCAGTTAAAATACTTTTGGTTTATGTTGCCTTTTTTTTTTTTAAATAGCATTTTAAATAGCATTTTTCCATTAGTTACACAAGTCTATGCTCATCTTCCCATGTATGCCCCTTTATCAGCGTAACTGCAGTTACTGATTTGGTCAGTGCAGATAGACAACTTGATGGATGATGCAAAAAAACTTATAAATGGGAAAAGTGTCGCTTATCAAGCATTTAGGAGTTACTATTTCTTTCTTGGTTGAAATGTAAAGTATATTCCATACCTATGGGATTTCTTTTGTCCTTCCAGAGACACGCTCTGCTACCAGCAGCCCAGCTCCTGCTCCATCAGCTCCCCAGACATCAAAAGCTTCGAAGCCCTTTGGTTACGGATATCCAGCGCTGCAGCCTGGCTACCAAAATACAGCACCATCTACTGCCGTGCAGCCCAGTAACCCAGGACACCATCCGGGGTTTCAGCACTATCTCCAGGTTTGTATTTGTAACTTTAAAGGTACTTCATGGGAAAAAGTCCTTTCTGTGTGATAGACTTTTTTTAAAACATATTTTCATATTTTTTACAATTTCTGAGCCAGTGTTAAGTGTAATACTGATGACATAGCTCTGGATCTTAACTTCTTATTAGAAGGCTTTTGAATTAAAATTGTAAGTGTATATCCAGTTAGGGTTAACGAATTTGTTTCACCAGTTATTAGCAGCATCCACAGTGTTAAGGTTTGGTGTTCCGAAGAGCTGGACTTTATTCTTAGGAAACCATAGAGAAGCATAATGAGGTATTCAGCAAATACACATATGATCAGAGTGCTATTATGGGCTGTGGTCTCGAGCATTAAATCACCTTACGAGCAAGGCATGGCCTAGGGACCAGGTGAAAGAGCTCTGCAGAGCTGAGTGTGTGGAGTAGAAAATGCAGCCTACTGATTTACCAATCCCACTCTCTGAAATACGGCCCAGCTGGCAAATGTATCAGCACTCTTGTTGTGGGTGTTCAAAATTCCTTACGGATCCAAGCGTCCTACTGTAACTTAGCATGTAATGCCCAGCAATCCTTTCATTGTTACGCAGGTGATGTAAAATGGGATCTGGGGGAAAGCTGGAAATGTGGTTTTGTCCTTAGTTGAAGGACTTGGTTCATCTTCACGATAATGCGAGATGAAGTTAGGCTCTTCTCAGGACTACGCAGTAAAAGAACAAAACCCAACAAATACAAGGTGCAGCAAGTGAAATTCCAGTTGGGCATAAAAGGAGAAAATTCTTCCGAGTGGGGCTGGGGAAGCAGTAGAACAGGTTGTGCTGCGCAGTCTTCAGTCCTTAGGTGTTTTCAGAACTCGGCTGGACAAGGCTACAGGCAACTTGATCCGACTTGGACATTTGCTTTGCGTGAGCAGGTGGTTGGATCCGAGAGATGCCCTCCAACCTAACCTTTCCTCCTCTTCTCTGGTGGTTGTTTTTAAACTAAACCAAACCAAAATATATGAAAACCAGTTTCTGTAACTCAGAGAAGTTTCATTGTAACATCTTTGAAGAGGGGAAAGATTTGTCAGCCTTTCCAGTGAACTGTTCTCTTACGCCAGGAAAGCTGAAGGATTGTGTGAATCCCAGTGTTGATTTGTATCATGAACTGGAATTTTGTCCCATGATGGGTATTGGGGAGATCTGTCCCATTTGTCTTAGTATTATTTTTTTAATTTCCACCATACAACCCTTCTCTTGTTTGTTTGGGTTTGTTACTAACTACTGTATCTGTATTTAATACATGCCTGGAAGAATTGAGATGGCGAGAAGAGTTGAACACACAGTCGTGTTTAAATTTGCAATGCTCTTACTTTTTTCAGCAATATCCAGGTGTGAACCAGCTGTCCTCTTCCTTAGGAGGGTTAAGCCTACAGCAATCTCAGCAACCAGAAAGCTTGAGACCAGTAAACCTTACACAAGATAGAAATATTTTGCCTGTATCTTCAGTTGCAGCACCTGTGCCTAACTTGAATTCTGATCTTAGGAAATTGAACTGCAGTCCAGAGTAAGTGTACTGTGTCTAGAA
The DNA here is from genome assembly GCF_000690775.1 of Eurypyga helias. Lineage (NCBI taxonomy): Eukaryota > Metazoa > Chordata > Aves > Eurypygiformes > Eurypygidae > Eurypyga > Eurypyga helias. The sequence goes on from NW_010235512.1 coordinate 28,137, forward strand.
CAGCATCTGACATTTCTCAGTGTTTTTAAAGTGTCAAAAAATGTCTAAACTGACTCCTGACTTTAAATCTTGGTGATGGACAAATATAACCCCTTTCACTTGACAATAAACTTACCCTCTGCATCCTTATGCAAACACTGACAGAATTAGAATACATAGCATCCCCGAATGGTTTGGGTTGGGCGGGACCGTAAAGCCCATTGAGTCCCACCCCCCTGCCATGGGCAGGGACACCTTCCATAGACCGGGTTGCTCCACGCCTCATCCAGCCTGGCCTTGGACCCTCCCAGGGATGGGGCATCCACAGCTTCTCTGGGCAACCTCTCCCAGCCCCTCCCCACCCTCTCCGGAAAGAATTCCTTCCTGATATCCAATCTAAATCTCTAATGTACAAATACATTACATGCAGTGAGAGTGTAACTCACATTAAACCATCCAAAGAACTGCTTTATCTTTGCCTTGTTTTATCCATCTAAAAAAAGATAATCTTATTAATGAACACCTTAATGTTACGCAATACACTTCATAGAATATTTTTGTAATATTGCGTAGGATTTTTTCCAGAAAACTATGCTGATCGTGCCTAAATACACTGAATAAACTGTGAGTATATTTTACTGTGGTAATCCTGCAACCATGATGTATCTTTTCACCTCTAATTAACATTAAGGTGTATTATCTGCTATCCCAAGCCTAGTGCAGCTAGGTATAATAGAAATGACTCTCTCAGGAGATCTTAATAAGATTTCCTTTGGAATTAGAATTCATTGCCCCAAATTAAGTTGGCTTACTGCCCTGGGGACAATGCATGGTCCAACCAGAACACAGAAATCGGGGAAACTGGGGGTATTGAAATCATTCTTAGGTGTGGAACACGTAGGACAGCATTATCCATGCTTTGGGTCTTTTTAGTGCCCTTAATTTAGCTTTAAGTCCATCCTCCACGTCACGTACATAAGAGATTTTCTCTCTCTCAGTATTTGAGGTCCTTTTCTACTCTTTTCTTCCATCATTTCTTCTGAGACCTAATAAGTAGTGCATCCCTTCTTCAGTTCCTTCACCCAAAAAGTCTTGATAACGAATGAAGAATGCAGCGATTGCAAGTTTGGTTTGCTTGTACTTGCATTGCTGAGATACCAGATTGGGCAGGGGGTGTATTTTTTGTCTATTTGTTTAGGAAGCTTTTTTAAATCTCTTTGTATAAATGTTCTTGATTAAATCAGCTTTGTAAAACACAAGATTTCTTAAATTTCAAAATTCTTTAAAATCGAGTGTTGACACCTTTTAAAATTTCATTTTCAACGTGATGTTCTTGCTTCCTTTCAGCTCATTTCGATGTACGTTGACAAATATTCCGCAGACACAGGCGTTGTTAAACAAAGCGAAGCTTCCTTTGGGGTTGTTGCTGCATCCCTTCAGAGACCTAACGGTAAAGTAGCTTGCTTTTTTTAGTATATATGTTTAATATAAGCATTTGTCCTAATTTCATTCAAACAATGAAATATAATGAACTGTAAGCCCTGAATTTAACAGCAGTAGCAAAAAATTGTTGGAGTCTTAGAGAGGAGGAGGGGGAGAAAAAGCCTTGAAATTGCTACTTCATAAGGGAAAACCTTGGGGTAAGTCCTCCACAATTCTGTAGTTAAATATTATTTCTGATTTTAAAGGGGAGGATGTTTTTAATAAGCATCGTTATTAGTCTGTGTGAACGTGAGCTAAAAAGATGAAAGATGGTCCAGATCTAGTCTTCTGAAGCTTTTATACACTCTACTGACAGTCATGTTTTCCATCAAATGTGTTGTGTAAATTCTTAACAGCTTTCCATTGCTTCTCTGCAGCAACTACCAGTAATAACATCAAGCACAATAGTGAGATGCAGATCCTGCAGGACATATATCAACCCTTTCGTTTCTTTCATCGATCAGAGGAGGTGGAAATGCAATCTGTGCTACAGAGTTAATGATGGTAAGTTTTTGTAGCAGGAGATGCTTGCGTTTATAGGATGTCTGTCAGGTATTTCCATCTCATCAGCACATGGGATATTTTGGATTAAAATGTGGTTTGAAATGACAACGTTCTTACCCAGAGATTTTAAAAAACATCCCGAGTCAGACATGCTGTGCGTTTTCTGAAGCAAAAGGTGGTTTTGCAATTTTCTGGGAGGTGAGGAAAATGTAACCTTATTATCCTGCTTATTTGTATAATGAAATCAACTCAGTCTAGTGTCGGCTGTTGCAATATGCAGGAGGAACACGATGACAGCTCCTCCTGTCTGCAATCCAGGCCAGAGGCTATAAGAAACAGAACAGATTGAAGCTTCTTGTTGTGAAACACCCTATTTGCAGTGCTGTGTTAAAGTTGAGGGTATACTGCTGGTTTAAATAACCCTCCTTTCAGTTCCAGTTATTTAACTTGGACGTTGCTTGGGATATGGGAAGTATTCCTTCACTTTCTGTCCCCTGAATGTGATTTTTTTTTTGTGTTGTGATAATTGAAATACGTCTGCCTTAGTTTGCTTGTGGCTGCCATAATGGTTTTTATTTGCTGACAGATACAAACAAGTTTTTTTGAGCAAATGAATTTATTTTTTTAATAGTTCCTGAAGAATTCATGTATAACCCTCTGACGAGATCTTACGGAGAGCCTCACAAACGGCCAGAGGTCCAAAATTCTACAGTGGAATTCATTGCTTCCTCAGACTATATGGTAAAAAAAGTTTTCATGGTAACTTCCACAAAAACTGCACATTATAATAATAATAAATACAGTAATAAATGCGTTGACATTAACACTGCATGCCGCTCCAGTGGCGTGTGTTAATTTTCCTGTGGAGGTTCTCCCAACACCAGAGAAGAGTTAAAATTTATATTTGTTTGTGAGTTTTAGCAACTATAGATACTCAGAGGTTGGTCATGTTAGAGGCAATTGCAGTGTGTGTAGTTTTCCAGGGTAGTTGAATGTCGCATAGTGTGGCTTGAGACCGATACAATGTGATTTCTGGGTTTCTCCCTCATTTTGAAGAGCTTTTGAAAAATCAGTAATGGAATAACATGAAAATTAAGTTCAAATTTTTATGATTGTGACAGCAGTGTTCTAACTAGGAGTCATCCTACAATTGCTGAGAGAGTATCTTGACTCCAGGAATGATAAACAAGGCCTGGGAAAAGACCCTGTTCATAATGACATGATTAACAACAGCAAAAATGAACTGTTCTCTTGTCCTTGGATCAGAAAACTGTGGCCAAGGCGCCTGGCAGTGGTTAGATGCAGCTTGTTATATGGTTGGGAAAAGGATGTAGGTAGAACATTTTAACCCCATTTAATGGGTCATGTCGTCCACATCCTGAAAGAACAGTGGTGTTGGGAAGAGTGAATTCCATATGTGGCATCAGAAAGTCATGTTGCAGTTGACTGTTGGAAGGAGAGACTAAAATATCCAGTTTCTGTTCTGAGGCATAAGATTGCCTGCTCGTTAGAAATGGGGGTTATTAACCACTGGGAATTGTGGTAGAGTCTATCCGCATGACGTTAGCAAATCAGTTTTACTGCATAATGTATACCTTGCATTTTTCAAAGTATTCCCTTTTCCCATTTCCCTTTCTAATGACTAATCGTTTTTACATTTCTTTTAATATGATTTTTGAAAATATTTTTATTTTTTTACTTTGTAGCTTCGTCCTCCTCAGCCTGCGGTGTATTTATTTGTTTTAGATGTGTCTCATAATGCAGTGGAGGCTGGATATTTGACAATAGTCTGCCAGTCGTTGCTGGAACACCTAGACAAGTAAGAATATAAGTAGCCTTTTCAAATCAGCTAATGTGTTATTATCAGCAATACTGACCCACGGGTTTGTGGAAAACTTGCATATAACGTTTAAATGTTCTGTCCCTGAAGGGCAAAAGTTCTGTTGCCTGAGATTCTGAACTGCAAGTTAGGTGTCTTAAAAAAAAAAAAAAGAAGAAAAAACAAAATAGAACGAACAATCAAAAAACAAACCACCAACCAAGGAAAAAAAAAAAACCACAGCTGTTAATCCCAGAACAGTTTGGGTTGAAAGGGACCTTAAAGCTCCCCCAGTGCCCCCCCCTGCCATGGGCAGGGACACCTTCCACTAGACC
>NW_010235512.1:32388-34595 GCF_000690775.1 Eurypyga helias
AGCAGGGCCACTTTTCCCTAGAACAATTCCCTCAAAGCCTCATCCAGCCTGGACTTGAAGACTTCCAGGGAGGTGGCATCCACAGCTTCTCTGGGCAACCTGTCCCAGTGCTCCCACCCTCTGCGGGAAGAACTCCTTCCTGATGGCCCATCTCAATCTCCCACTTTCAGTTTAAACCCACTCCCCCTTGTCCTGTCCCTCCCTGCCCTTGGAAGAAGTCCCCCCCAGCTTTCTCAAAGCAGTTTACATGACGAGAGCTTCCTCCCTGCATGCAGTGGATCTGCAAATAACTTACTCGTGTCTCTGCAAAGAATATTTAGCTGTACCCATGTTTGATTGTACAAATCACAGAATCATCGGATGGTTTGGGTTGGAAAGGAACTTTAAAGATCCTCTAGTTCCAACCCCCCCGCCAAGACCAACAAAACTAACTGAATAGGTTTTTGCAGTGGAGCACCATGGTGGTGGTGCGTTCTGGGGGAGGGTCGACCAACTTCTTTGTGTTCACGTTTGTTGAGAACTAATTATCAGCCTGCGGAGGCCTCACTCTGAAGATTCTGTGCAACATATATAGTAAAATTATTTGCTTACATTTCTTAGTTTAATCTTTGTTAGATCTTTACAGGCATTTTGTCAACAGATTCTCAGAAACATACTAAATTATTTTAGACAAATTGGTAAAATCCCATGCAAAGTCTGTAGGTTTTGGTTTAGAGCTGTAACTGCCCTGTAACTACATTAGTAAATGGGGAGTTTGAATTACAAATAAGCAGAATGCACTATTTTCTACTGAGAAACTGGAAAGGCTGCTCTCGTTCACAGGTCGGTGTAATGTTGACTGAACCGACCAAGTTCTCTCTTGGAGCAAAACATCAGTAGATCAGTGAGTGCTATGTGGAACATTTGGAGACCTTATTGCAGCCTTCCAGTACCTGAAGGGGCTACAAGGAAGCTGGAGGGGACTTTTTCCAAGGGCCTGTAGTGACAGGACAAGGGGTAACGGGTTTAAATTGAAAGTGGGGAGGTTTAGATTAGATATCAGGAAGAAGTTCTTCCCAGAGAGGGTGGGGAGGCACTGGGACAGGTTGCCCAGAGAAGCTGTGGATGCCCCATCCCTGGAAGTGTCCAAGGCCAGGCTGGATGTGGCTTGGAGCAACCTGGTCTAGTGGAAGGTGTCCCTGCCCATGGCAGGGGCGTTGGAACTAGATGGTCTTTAATGTCCTTTCCAACCCAAACCATTCTGGGATTCTATGATGATTCTATGATTCAATCTTCTAAACTGTATCATTATCATAGTCACAGATTGTTTGTGTTGGAAGGGACCTTAAATATCCCAGCTTTTCAGAAAACACTAAAGAAATATTACTTGTATTCATGTTTCTTATCTCCTTTTTGTTCTCCCTTCACCCCAGTGTGCCTGAGCTGAGTTTCTGCTAACATCAGCAGGAGCTGTCTTTGTGTACGTGTCTTGAGAGAGACACTTAGGGCTTTTTTAATTTTAATTACTTTTTTAATGCTTCAGGCTGCCTGGAGACTCAAGAACCAGAATAGGGTTCATAACGTTTGACAGCACCGTGCAGTTTTACAACTTGCAAGAAGGTTTATCTCAGCCTCAGATGCTGATTGTGTCGGATATCGATGGTAAGTAAAAAGAAAATGGAAGCCAAATTGGTGATGTTTCTTCTTTCCCAGAGGAAAGATCAGAATCTCACAAACACTCTGATACTAGGTGACTTTTCCTGAATGTATAAGGAATGTGTTTTTAATCAATAATCTTACTCTGCCTACAGAGCAGGTGGTGTTTAAAAAGTGAAATTCAGATGTTAATGTTGCGTTGAATGCAACGAGCTTTGTACAGACTGTATTGTTATTCTGATGTATGTGTAAGGGAAGTAGACTGTGTTTCATGGTACGCAGAGCAGTGGGAGGTGGAATGTTTTGTTCTATTTTAATGCCAGGGGTTTTTTTTCTTTAATAAAATGCTTTTTTTCTGTTCTGCCTGCAGATATTTTCCTGCCTACACCCGATAGTTTACTTGTAAATCTCCATGAAAGCAAAGAGGTATGATTGCCCAAAAAATACCATTACGTGTAGAGAGTTAAATATTCAAAATAGAGGTTCCTTTTAAACTTTGAGTTCTAGCCTGTCTTCATAGTATGTCATTCCAATGCTACTTTAATTAAAAACTGTCACGTGTGGTTGGTTTG
>NW_010235513.1:0-39553 GCF_000690775.1 Eurypyga helias
AACCATTCTGTGATTCTGTGACACAACTGGCTTTTTTTGGGTCAATTCCAGTGTCAGCCATGGAGTCTTCCATTCCTCTGTCCTGATGCTCCTAATGCAGCCTAAGGAGAACATCACTCTGGGGTCTCCTTAAGGTGAGTGTGAGAGGGAGAAATAAGTAAGTTGTTACTGATGAACTGCGCAACTATAACCTTGGTGGTTTCTTTTTCTGTATGGTATCTCTGAGAGTCAAGCAGCATCATTTGGAGAAAACCTCAAAAATCCACTCTATTCACAGCTGACATACTTCTCTTGGATCTACTAGATTCTTGTAAAATATTGCACCTTGTTACTACACAATTTCTCACAGGGTCCAGCAGAATGGACATATGAATACACATATGAATAGAATTGCCTCAAATAAGGAGAATAATTAAGCATTCCTTATGACTTCTAATTATCAGCAAAAATCCATTTTACTGTACTGAATTAGGATTTTTAGTAACTCTTGTGTTCTATAATGAACAGGGAGACAAAAATTCCACAGTAGGTATGAGTAGCAGCTAGAAAAGTTGTTAGATTTTTCATTCAGCAGCTATTCCTTACTGCTGGACTATAAGTGCTGAAATATTACAAACCCACCCTCAGGTAAAACCAGGAAGGCTCAGTAACTAAGAAATCTGGACCCTCAAGGATGGTTGAGCAGTGCTTATCTGCAGATGGGAGAAGAGCAATCCAGAAATACCTTTTCAGCCTTGGTGAGACTTTCCAGGCAACTCCACTGGGGAAGGGACTTTCCGAGATAAGCAAAGATCTAGGAATCCCACTCTACAGCAGAAAGGCAAAGTTTGTAGATAGTGCAACGGGAAGCAAAAAGGTGCCCAAAGGTAATGGGGGTCTGAAAAAGGCATTTGGTTGGAAGCATCCTTGTGGGTCTATTTTCATCTGTAGCCGCTCCATATTTCCTTCTGCTTGCCTGTGTGTGCCACATGTGCACACATACATTTTTACTTTTGGGACTTTTTTACTTCCCACAGCATCTCTGTTTCTCACCTATAAAAGATCTGCTTTTTCATGCTTGTATTTGCATATGTCTAAGGCCAGTTTGGCCGGGGCTTGGAGCAACCTGACTTAGTGGAAGGTATCCCTGCCCATGGCAGGGCGGTTGGAACTAGATGGTCTTTAAGGTGATTTCCAACCCAAACCATTCTGTGATTCTAGGAATGTTGCTTCCCAATATTTTAATAGTTTTACCCATCATAGGGTATCTATCGCAGACGGCTGTTCTTCCTGGCTGCCACAAAAGCACAGCATATGGTTAACTGTGTTAGAGGAATTTTTACATTTGATATCTCTCCCTGTCGTCACCCAGCACACTCCCTTTTCTTTATAACAACATGTGATTTTATTCAGAATAGTTGGAATACAAAAAAGGATCAACTGGTTAAACTGCGGTTCATATAAGAATTTTTTTAATGTTGTATTATAGGAATGTTAAAAGCATTTTTCTCCCCAAGGTATCAAGTGCCAAATGTACAGGCTGTCTTTTAAGGTAAATATACACATACTTCAACAAAGATGGCTTTTTAATAGCTATGAAGTGATATAATAAACATTTCTCTATATTAAATATACAGAGATATAAAAGTAACTGGGTACACTAATAGAACATTTTAAGCAAGGTTTCAAAAGGTGGTGTTTGAGAAGTCCTTTGATCTTTATTTTAGGAAGTGATTTCTGTGTGTTGTTATTTATTTCAATGAATATTTAAAGCACTGTGCTCCAAATGCATATTGCTGCAACATCCTAATAGCATTTTAATGCTGCTATCTTTGTTTTGAAAAGCATTTGTGTACATCAGGACACACAGTTCTCTTTATTCCTCTGCCTTTTTTTCCTGTTTGTGGCCAGACACAGGCTGAGGCTGATGGGGAAGATGATAATGCAGGTTGGCTGCTGTAAAACGCAGCAATTGCAGCCTTGATGCTGAGCAGGGCACATCTGCGCTCGAATGCAGGGTTTGAGTTACCCAGCTGGAAGCACTCCAAAATGCCTCAGCATTAGGTGGAGGATCTGTCTCTGTGTCATCTCCAGGGAAGCTTTGGGGAGCATTCCTGGAACTCATTGATCAGTCATTCTTTTTCTCTCCGAGATATGAACACATACAAACATTATGTACATATATGCATGCTCTAACCCTCTGTGGTGAGGATCTCACCACTGCAAACACTGCGAGTCTGTCGACAGATAGCTGCAGAAGATCATTAACAGCGATCAGAACTAGAAGGAATAGGATGATCAGAACTAGAAGGAGTAGGAATGGTTTGATCAGTGGGAAACTCATTGACCTTTACACCCCAAGTCTTTACACTGTGGGTCGGCTCCCTGCCTGCCTGCAGGCCTAAAGGAAGCAGAAATTTGCAGGTAGCAACTGGACAAATTGAGAGTAAAAAATTACAGGAGTAATTTTAATCCCTACCTTTTTAAAAGAAAATTAAGAGCAAAACACCTCCTGGCATCAGTAGTATTAGGGCTGGATATTATGGTGAGAATGATAAGTAAAGCTGTTTAATACCATGCATTTCCATGCAGAAAACACGATCCACGTCTGGCTAATTAAATTCAGGAAACAGGAAACAGACAAACATCAAAACCATGTGAAAAAATAATAAATAACTACATTAATCATCTAGTGAGAGTCTGTAGAAAAGCAGAAAGTTGAATACTTAGAGCAGACTTTTCTAAGTGGCACATTCAATATTTAACTTCACGGCAAAAAAGGTTACATGCTACTGCTGTGTGCTATATCTGGCAAGTTGTTAACACACATTAGTTGAAATTCTATTGTTTTCCAACAAATGTGAGGAGTTGCTATATTAATAATCTGGCTACAGAAGTTGCTACTTGTTGCTTTTTATTGTGGATGATTCTTCAATTTAATTTTCAAGAGAATTGCAGTGTATATTTCTAGGCCATGAATGTATATAGTGAAATGTATGTTTACATTCCTAGAATTTACACATTTTTTCTTCAGTGCAGAGGTAGAGCATCTTTAGAGAGAGATTCAGAGCCCATTAAATAACACCTTTAAGGTTATCAGCTATTTTTAAAATGTTTTTACATGTATTTTTTGGTATGAAAAATCATTGTAAACCTAATGCTTCAGAGATTGTTAGTAGTGGACTATCATTAATAGGGATCAGGGTTAACTGTTGAATGTTTCATTCATAGATAAATATATAATGTATGATACAACGTGATTTCAGGTTGTTTTGGTTCTCCTGGTGATGCTCTTCAGTCCTTCATTGTGCCTGCTTTTAATCAATGCTACAAGTATACAGTATATAGAAGTGCCCTCTCTTACCCATTTCTATTTGTAGCTGGTCTAATTTGGATTTGGTTAGAAATACTTTTCTATGTTACACAAACACGCTATGATGAAGAAAAAAAGAGAAGTAACCATGCTTTTTCTTCACAATTTATCCATGATGTTTTAAAATGGAAATAGTCCAACAGATTCTATTAATAGTATTAAAGTATAAAACATTTGTGGGGTTGCGGTTTTGATTTCTTTCTTTCTTTCTTCTTTTTTTTGAGAGAGAAATGACCTTGTAGCTCATGGGATTAATAAGGATCTCTTCTGTTAGAATATATCCTCCTCTTTTTTTTTAGATACCTATTTATGTGTATTTATATTATTTGTGTATGTATAGAATTAGAAGGCCCCCTGAAATGCACTTTCTTTTGGGATACAATTTAACATTAAGCCTAAAATAGTTTTCTGCCTTGTGAAAATGAAAAGAAAAAAATGTGCTCTGGATCCAAAGATTATGTTTATATATATATGTATATATATATACACACACTTATATATATCAACCCACAAAATTTGTTTCTACATCTATGAGTGGATCTTTCAATGTATTCTGAAACTGTAAATCTCCTTTAGCTGGTGTAACATAACAGATATCGACATGGAAACATCCATACTGAGCACTGTGCCTGACTTCAGGATTTCTACAGCTAATCCAGTGCTGTCACAGTCCATAGTCTGCAAGCTACCAGCAGTGAGGCAATGCAGCTAAGCTTGCAGAACTGAAGCCTACATGTAAATTAAGCAAGTAGATGCAATTGTGTTTCATGCAGCTGGATAAGAAACCCATTTCCTGACAAAACACTCCCTTTTTATTTCTAATTACCTATGAAATAAGCAATTGTGAAGAGCAGATATTTTTTCCCAGGGCAAGAAGTCATTGTTAAAGCTGGGGAAGGAAATGTCTCATACTTTCCAACTAGTCTGTTGGTTTGAAAGTACATATAACGTAGAAGGCACCAGGTAGAAAAAAAAAAAAAGAAATTACTACAAATCACATAGAGCTTTCTTAAACGAGAAATCAAGTGATCTATTTAGATGCATATTCAGAAGCTGTTGGGAGCTGGGACTGTGTGTTGTCCAGTCCAAACCATCGTAAACTTCCAGTTGCAGTAGTCGATGAGGAAGCAGGTCCATAGTTTTGTCTTTGTTTGACTTCCTCTGGGGCAGCCAACACCCCTTTGGGAATTGCCAGCACCAGGGCTGTGCATGCCCTTGGCACACAGACCTTCTTTGAAAGAAGGGCAGTATCTTCACTCCTTTGAGTTGCCAAACCTGATGATCGTAAAAAACAGGCCAGGAAATAACCACAACAATTACATTTCCTATTGGCAGCACTCCCAAGGCCAGTGTTTCTAGATAAGCAACCATCTCTAAAGAGTAACGCCACCGCTGAAAGCAAACAGGCAGAAAATTCTACCAAGTGCGAATTTGTGTGGATTCATGTCAAACAAATGAAAGTAATAAAAATATTTTCAAATTGCAGTGTTTGAGCTTCTTCAGGGATTCAGGTTGTCTGGAGCACGTGAGATAAGCATAGCTGGAGAATCCAGCTCATGAACTGTAGCCCACCACAGAAATCCTACCATGCAGCACAGGACAAGCAATATGTAAGCTCTAAATTAAACTCTCTGTGGTTTTTTTTTTTAGGAGACGAGACACTACTAAATGAAAAAAATCATTGTGTTAATTGCAATCAATAGACATAAAGCACCTCGGGATCACTCCCTTTGAGTGTGCTGGAAGTCAACCCGCCTCAAAGGGTCTGGTAAATGCCCTTGGTAGTCTCAGCCTGCTCTGCTGCACAGCTGAATGCGGCACAGACCCACAGGAAGAGTGGCCCTGGTGTCTTCCGCAGAAGTTTGCCCAAGATAAAAATGCAGATAGTAACCTTTTCTTCTTTGAAGTCCCCAGACACATGATTAATTAGTATCAGGAAGCCTCATGCAGCCAAATCCTTTAAATACTGACCTTAAAATGTATTCCTCAACATCTCTTGATGTGGGCATCTCTGCTGCATTAGAGGGCCATTAAAATAGCTATGTGAAAACCATTAGAATTGTGATTTATTGAATGGATCTTTTCTGTATTTGTCAGCAGGCAGACTCTTACAGGTCTTACATGTATTTTTCTAACAGTGTGGCTTGCCCAAATGGTGTTCAGTCTGAGTACTCCATCATTCCAGCCTTTGAGGTTGTGAAAGGCAGTCCACAGCTTGGGTGGATTTATGGCAAGTCAGCAATTCTTACAGCAAAGACCATGTTGGCATTTGCGTCCTGACAGACAGGCAATGCCTGGGTCTCTTCCATACCACACCAGATTAAACACTCATGCTCAGGACAATCAAGCATGTAAGGAGAGCTTTTGATGGTTCTTGGCACAGGATAGTGCTGAGCAAGAAGAAAAATAACACAAAATTACTGCTTGATTGTTAGAAGGTCAGTACTATCCCAATAAATGAGAAGAGCAACATTTGCAGAAATGAATATATTTTGCCACTGAAACAATCAGCTGATGAGTCTCTGGTTTGGTGGATGGTTTAGGCAGGTGGGTCATGCTCTGCTTCCTCCCAGTACCCAGTGGTGCATGATGCTGACTGGCTTGACCAGGTAACCTCACTGGTGGGACTCAGTACTGGATGATTTTTCTGAGAGTTTATCTGCCTTTTTTTTACTAAATAAGCTTTTTACAAGTGCACATTTTTCCACCATCCCTGATGAGAACTGTTCCTTACGTAATCTCTTCAGGCATGCCTCCTTTTTCATTAGCGCCTCTCTCCTCTTTTTTTTTTTGTTTTGTTGTTGTTGTTGTTTTTAAGTCTGCCAAAAGCAGTCTTTACATTTATGCTTTTCCCTTTTACTGAGAATTTTTAACACTCTTCAGTCAGATTCCTTTTTTCCCTTTATTTATTGATCTTAGAGAAATCAGAATACCCTCTCCCTCAGATTTTAAGGGCAGAAGAACTGAGCTTTTAATTGTGGCAAACTTCACGGGTTTCACAGAATGGCAGGGGCTGGAAGGGACCTCTAGAGATCATCTAGTCCAATCCCCCTGCCAGAGCAGGATCACCTGGAGTAGATCACACAGGAACACTTGTTTTTCTTCTTTCTTATTATGCAGTTATCTGTCTTAAGAGCTAGCCAGTATTTTTCTCACAAATTGAATGGAACAGTATTATTTAACCAACACCCCTCTCTAGTGGTGACTGTGGGACTCAGAAGGGAAGAAAGCTTTCATGCTTGCGTGCTTCACACCGACAGGCCACACAGTTCTGTGTAGTGCTGACATCTTCCCTGTATGTAAATGCAGTGTTGTGGTTGCTAACCAAGAATAGCATTTGTGAAAGAGTTTACAGTATGAATGTTTTTTGTATAAACTAAATGGAAGAAATTAAGAGGGAGAGAAACCAGTTAGATGAAAATTAGGTGGTATATTTGTAATAGGAAGCATATTATCTCTGATAAATCTTCAGACAGTGAGTACTTGACCTAAAAATTTCATTTGCAAAAGAAAATCAATTTATTGGTGGAAAAAAAATACAATCAGCAGGGATGTAATTGTCTCCTAGTCAGATTTGATTAGGATACAATGCGGATTCTCCACAGGATCTGAAATCTTGTGTGTGTGGTATCCTCCTGGTGCTGGATAGAATGGAGGGATGAGGGAAACAAGCGGGGCAGTGTCTGAGGCTGTGGAAACACAGCCATCACTAGGCTGATTGACACGGCAGCTGCCATGCTTAGGTATGATGAGCCGAATCATAGAATCATTTGGGTTGGAAGAGACATTAAAGATCATCTAGTTCCACCCCCCCTGCCATGGGCAGGGACACCTTCCACTAGACCAGGTTGCTCAAAGCCTCATCCAGCCTGGCCTTGAACACTTCCAGGGATGGATCATCCACAGCTTCTCTGGGCAACCTCTCCCAGTGCCTCAAACACCCTCTCCGTGAAGAACTGCTTCCTGATGTCCAATCCAAATCTCCCCACTTTCAATTTAAACCCATTACGCCTTGTCCTGTCACTCCAGGCCCTTGTAAAAAGTCTCCCCCAGCTTCCTTGTAGCCCCTTCAGGTACTGGAAGGCTGCAATAAGGTCTCCCTGGAGCCTTCTCTTCTCCAGGCTGAACAAGCCCAACTCTCTCAGCCTGTCCCCACAGCAGAGGTGCTCCAGCCCTCTGAGCATCTTCGTGGCCTCCTCTGGATTCGCTCCAACTGGTCCAAGAGAAGAAGAGGGTTAGGGGTTTGTTTTGTTGTTTTAATTAGTGCCAGACTGTTCACAGTTAAAAGAAATTTTTTAATTTGTTTCTCAGATAGTCTTAAAGCAACTTGAAATACACTGTAAAGCAAATAAAACCTGCTGGAAGACAACCGGTAGCTTCCCGATAGAGTCAGGCTGTGCTCTCTTCCCAGCATTGTGGGCTTCCTCTCATGATTGCTTTCACTGACGATTACTTAATATTAGCTTGCCAGTTCCCTCTAATTCTTTGTATTGTTTAAGAACATGCAGCTTATTTATCAACTGCACAGCTGAAATGAGATTACAGACAGAGAGAGCAAGCTTTAGTCTCTGCTTGCTTGGCATATGAAGCAAGAGCATTTGGAAACTAGATGTTTTTTGTCAGAATGAAGAGGCTGATGTTCATAGTATGTGCTGTCTCTGGAAGAGGTTCACAAGGGGATCATTAGCCAGGAACCAGTCAGAGCTGCTGTGCCCATGAGCCAGCCCCGTGCTGCGCAGGTGACCTCCCAAGGGGTGACCAGATGGTAGTAACCGAGGAGGTCCTGCTTGATGCGGAAAGTACAGGAGCCCCGTAACGTTTATGTGATTGCACTCACAGTGTCTGCCAAGAGGCCGCTTTGCCGTAGGACTTTACAGCCTTTCTAATGAGCTCTGAGAAGAAGCAGCTTTGCTGTTCCTCACACAGTGAAATCAAAACCAAAGCCAGGACCAAGCCCTGTTCCCGAGAGCTGCTGGTTGATATCCCAGCAGGCTGCCTGCACTTGGCACAGGCAGGGTGCTGTTTTTCTCTCCACCTCTCTCTGCCTCCTCCCTGCCTGCCCAGGCTTCCATCCTGGAAATCTTCTTCCCAGATGCAGGGGAAGAAAAGTCCTGCCAGCTCTCCATTGCTTGTCACTCCCTTGCCTGCCGAGGCACTGAAACTCCTTTGCCAGCAAATTTGCCTTTGGTTGGAAATCAGGACTCAGAAAATAACGTGTCTTTGTTGCCAGTGTGGAGGAAGGGCTGAACCCGGTGTCACTGGAAACCTGTTGTGCCAGTGTGCCAGCAGCAGACTGCAAGGACATGGAGCACTGAGCCATCAGGTAACCTTTAAATACAACTTGCTGCCCCTGAGGAGCTTTTCATGTCCACATGGAATTGCTGCTGATTTCTTCTCCATACCCCATTTTTCTTTTAATACAACTCTCAAGGGCAAAAAGGACAGTCTGACAGAGTTGTAAATATGGTAGCCATATACTTCAGTCTGATATTAAAGCAAGGTGTCATCCTTCTGTTACCAAGCCAGCTTTGAAGTGAGTGGGGTGGGAAGCAGAGCAGGAATAAAAAAACCATCTGTGCTGGGCTCCAGTAACAGCACGGTCTTGCTTCAAGAGTGAAATCTGGCAGTCAGCACAATTTTTGGATTTCCTGCACACCGTGATCCCACGACAAACTACAAATGGCTTCCCACACCTCTCCCCTCTGGCTGTGGAAAAGCACCTGGGCTCTAGAAACTTGGCCTGGTGTAGGACTTGTTTGGCTCCTCTCAGCGGGGAAGAAGCAAGGGCCATGGCCTGCTGAGGACTGCTGCTGTGGTATTTGAGATTTCAATCATTTGTTAAGACATCAATATACACTTAGAGCTCTCTGGGGAGAAAAATAATAAATTCCCAAGCTGGAGCTTTCTGGTGTCGCTCTGAGTGAGCTGTCATCCTAGCAGCCAAACCTAAAAGTACATGGAGGAAGCTGAGAGGTTTTAATCATCACTGTCATGGTAGGTTCTGCCCCGTTATGTGACCTCATCTGCGTTGTGCCATTACATTTTGTGCATGTGTGATGTGAAGGTTTCTCATGCTCGCCAGATGCTGTAGCTTGCACTAGAAATGCTGGTTTCTCAGCCCTGGGCGTTATCTTGGATGTAGGCTGCTGTGGGAATCAGTAGTGGGGTTAGTAACAGCAGCATCTTGTCTTTGCACAAACCTCCGTGTCGTTCAGGATTGTGCGGAGCACCTGGGTAAAACTGCAATGTGTTCTGCCTCAGGGTGTAACTGGAGGGTGAATGGGAAATGCTGCATTTCGGAGCAGCCATTTAAAAATATTCAACGGTAATAAGTTCGCTTAACATGAAACAATGCAGTTGTCTCTTGTTAGTGGAGTTCTGGGTGACCCAGGAGAGTGGAATTGTGAGAGTTCTGGCACAATTGTACAATTTTAGCAGATTTTTATTTTCATAGGTCTCTGATTAATTTTTCTTTTGATTTCCTTAATAAGGACAACATTTTTTTCTTCAGGTAGTAGTGCTTGCTTAAGGTGAGAAAGGTCTGAGAAGGTTTCATGTTGTATGGAACAGTTTTTACTTTCTATTCTGTTCTTTTAATACATTTTTACATTAACTTATAAAGAGGAAATTAATACCTGGACAACGAGCTGTGTCACTTTTTCATCAAAATTGTTATCTGGGTACTTTATCTCTAAATGGTAAATATAAAAGCATGAGGGAAGAGAATGAACTTTTACTTTTAGTAATATAAAGCTACATTTCTAGATGCTTCTTTTGCATAACACCTTTAAAATCCACAGAACTTTACGGTATAGGCCAAGAAACTCAGCCTGTATGATTTCCCTGTGGCTTGAAGTTATATAATTGCTTGAAAAAATAGATGAAATCCGTAAAATAAAAAAAGCTGATTTGGTTGACAGGCTGATTAATGCTGCAGTATTTTCTGTGTTATGAATGAGTTTCTCTTTCAAAGGGTGACAGCTGTACATTTTTACTCTTGTAAATTCTCCCAGCAATACCTTTGTGTGTCTCTTGCAGTTTAAGTGTATTATTAAAGTCTAGAGTTGAAACACATGTAACATAATGTCATCATCTTCAGTTACAGCAGGGCCATACAATTGCTATCACTGAAAGCAGCTGTTAGTACGAATTACTTTTTCCCTTTTAGGGAGTATCTGGAAGACTTGGAAACAGAGGGCAACCCAAAGCAAAAGGAGAGAAGGTTGATTTTGTGACTTGTCTCCTACATGAACCTTTTGCATCACTCTTACTGTCATCTTTCCATGTCACACTGGCTGATTTCAACAAAATGTGACTCATCTCAGAGTGAACAAGGTCTTACAAGCTTTGTGAAATGGAGTGACTAAATGCCAAGTGGGCCTGGGGTTACAGCTCCCTGTTTTGGGCCAGACAAACAGGACTCAGCCTCTATTCTTCCCAGCAGCAGCAGGCCGATCAGGCAGCAAACACCCACTACACCCCACCAGAGGCCTGCACCAGCTGCAGCTTGTGCCATATTTTTCCCCATGTGCCAAGCTACGTGAATGTTGGTAGAAGTTATGGAAGGAAATTAAGGGCTGGACAGCTTATTACGGTGCGGATATGTAGGGATCAGGGGTCACAAAACATAATAACCCACCCTTCATTTGTTTTGCAGCAAGTCTTCCTGCCACCGCAGGGATCACTAATTGTGGTTTCAAAACTGAGAAAAAAATTTGAACATCCTTGTCCTATGGTAGGAAAAGCCTTGTTATGAAAATGTGATAGCAGTGACTCAAAAGACAGCTCTCTCTTCTCGCCGACTTAATATTGAATTGGGGGTTTTGCAGGATTTTATAGAAAGACACCTTTCTGGAGAGGCCCTTTTTCTGATGACTTTCAGAAACCTGTTTCTGGTTACTCATAGTTTTTGAATTATCTTCTACTTTTTGGTCCCAGAAAAAGAGAGACTAAATCTTTGTTCCTTCCTTCCCCAAAACTGCTGTGGTGTATTGCTGGTTCGCTCCAACTACGTCTGTATTTTTTGTGTGTGAGTTTGAAAACTCCAGAAAAGTATATATAAAACATTATAGGAAGGTAAAGATATGTGAATTGAATTCACGTCTCTACAGCAGTGTGCTGCATTACTGGTGTAGATTCCCAGAGAAAAGTATCACATCTGTGTCTAATATTGATAGCTGTTATTCGATCTGTTAGGGAGATCAAGGAGAAATTGTGTTTATGGGAGTTTGGGGATTCCAGGCTATAAAGTCTAAAACTTTATAGCAAAATGTATAACGTATATAAAATTTGATTACATCCTTCCAACAATGTTCCAAGTATTTTAATACATAACATAGGTATCATTAAATCCATACTTAAAGAATAGCTCCTAATTAGAGCAAATAATACCCAAGTTCATCCAGACATATTCTCATTTTTCAACACCACATTTAGTGTAGTCAGGATTAAAAGACTTTTAAAAACCATTTTTTCTAGGGCTTTTTGAAACCTGCAATCCAGTCAAATCGCCTGCAAAGTCACTCTATCTCTGCTGCTGTGGACTCATACCACTTTGCATTGTGCATGTGTCGGGTATAAAAAGCATCTGATTTGGGCTGCATGAACGGGTTCTGCACAGATTGTCTGTCTGCACTAGCAGGTGTATGATGCCCACAAGTGCTCGGTTTACCCAGGCAGGCAGTATACACACACGTGCACGTGTATCTCATACACCTATCTTTGTATGTGCATAAATATATGTGTATATATGCACACAGGCACATATATACATGTGCAAGGAAAAATCCTAGATAGAAACAGGACAGCTCAAAATCCAGTTGCTATCACCCGGCATAATTCTGCTTGACAACTTAAGACGACTGTTTATAACAGTGTGTCGTGGTTTAATTCTACGCAGTAACCAAGTACCATACAGCTGCTTGCTCACCTCCTCCCTCCCATAATGGGATGGGGAGGATAATCAGACGAAAAGACAAGGAAACTTGTGGGTTGAGATAAGAACAATTTAATAATTGAATATAAATAATAAGATAGTGATACTAATAATACTGACAATACCAATAATACAAACAATACTACTAATAATATGCAATGTAAATAATACTACCACTACTACTACTACTACGACGTAATGAACATAATGGAAAATAAAACAAATGATACACTAATTTACAACCCAGTGACTGATGCCCAGCCAGCTCCCAAGTAACGAGAGCCAGAGCCAAGGAGCCCGACAGAGAGATTGCACTAGAGTCAGAGTGAGCCCCAGTGAACTAGAGAGAGAGAGAATGAGACAGCCAACCAAACAACATGGCCCCTGGCCCACCCCCAACTTATATACTGGACATGATGTTCTGTGGAATGAAATACCTCTACGGTCAGTTTGGGTGAGCTGGCCAGACTGTATGTCCTCCAGCTTGTTGTAGCCAAAAAGTTGGGAATATAAGTGTGGTATTAGAAGGTGAAGAAGTCCTTGAATTGGTACAAACACTCCTTAGCAACAACTAAAACCACCAGTGTTATCAATACTCAGCGCAAATCCTAAACGTAGCCTCACAGAAGTCCAAAACACAGCCTCACACCAGCTACTGTGAAGAAAATTAATTCTGTCACGACTAAAACTAGCACACAGTGAGAGCAAAATATAACAATTACAGCGCCTGGGGAACGCAGAATGTGGATGTAGCTACAGAGCATCACAGAGATATCGGAAGTTCATTCATGTTAATTCTGACATTAAGAGTGACAGGTGAGTTGGCTGTATGCAAGGTGATTAGCATGCATGCAGCTGATTAGCATCTATCACCATGCTATCTAATTAGCATCTATTAGCTTGGAGGCAGCACTCTACGACTCCGTTTTCCTGCTGTGAACCTGAGTTGTTAAATCCATGCAGTGCAACACTGTGCGAAGTGGATTTAGCAGCTTGCATTTATGCTTGTTCAAGAGTTTCTGCCCCAAAATTGCATTGGTATCTAGTGAAAGGGGCTATGATATTCTCAGTGGGGTAGGGAGTTAAAGACCAGGGCCTGAGCACTTACCTTCTCTGACATTGCTCCTACATGCCAACGTGCAGTACGTGTGAACTGCTGATGATTTTTCTACTTCTGTTATAGTCTCACGTGTTGAGTATCTGATTGCAATTTTAATTACGTAGCTGATGAAAGTGTGGTGTCTGATGAAGATTTGGATGGGGCTGGTGGCTACCATCTTAACAATTACTTACAGTAATGATGATTAAAGTGCAGGTTAGCATTACTTTGTTCTATTCTTCCAGCTATTAGTTGTACTTGCTGCTAAGAAAAATATTCAAAAGTATGCAGCAGCCTTTCCTTCACTTTCAGAAGTGTTTTAAACGATGTTGATTGTGTTTACCAAATGAGGTGTAGGAAGCTGGTCAGAATTTGCTGTAGAAATTTGAGCGGTCAATGACAGAAAAATTCAGTAGATGATCTCAAAGCTTCCATTTGGTATTGCAGCCTATTCCCCCTTGCCTTTCAAATCTGTATGTATTTAACAAATTTTGCAGAGTTAGGAATTGCTCACTGGTCAAAACTTGCTGTTAGTAGTTCCTAAAATAAATAATTTAGCTGTTAAGATTAAGTAATGTATTGCGTGGTCCCTCACCTGCTTACTGTTGTTGCATCTTTGCTGAATGCTCCCTTAAGGATAGTTTTAAGGATCAAAATCTGAACTCTTAATTTTGATTCAAATTTTTGTATTCTAAACAAATAGAATACAACCCAGTCCCACCAAATTCTGTGTACAGCTTGGTAACCAAAGACCAAGGCTGATTGCCCATTTTTACTAGCTCTGTTTATAGCTATAGTGCATCCCAATTTTTAACACTTTATGCAAATCTGGCACATAGTTGTCTTCCTCCAAAGAGCTGTGGGACTGGGAAAGGCTGAGAGGAGGGCAGGGAGGGGATGGATTTGAAAACAGGGGTCTGGCTGTCACAGCTGCAGAGGATAGACCCTCCTATGGATTCTGTGGCACTCTTCTATTTCATGTTGTTGTGGTCATCCAAAGCACAAAACCTGCTACAGCAGCTTTGCTGATCCCTTTGTCTTTTCTGGAGGGCTACAGAACTGCACCATTTTCAGTGGCTAGGGCTGGAGCTGTGCTGGTGGAAAGAGGATTTCTTGCGTGTCATAAACAGAAAGACATGGGGGAAGGCTTCACTGCCCTAGTGGCAGCATCTTCTCTTCTCTATGTTTGAACGTTACTTACAGAATAACTGAAATAGAAATCGGTATGCACCCGCAGAGCTCTGGGTGACTAGGAAAGGGTGTATATCCATGCCAAGGATATGCAAATACTAAGGAAGCCTGGAAACAGCTTCTTTCAATGACTAAGTCCAGCTTTGCACAGTCTTTGAGGCTTTTCTCTCAGAGCCAAATTTTCCTTATTTGATTATGAATTAAATAAAATTTGAATTATTTATTTGGACAGCTTGTGAAAGAGCAGGAAAAGAAGCCAAAGCATTGTCTGTCATTAATAAAAATTGGAAAGTGATTTAGAAGATATCTGTCATTTTATGCCTGAGTCTACAAACTCCGTGACAGAAGACCAACAGTTCTTCCCACTGAATCTCTGATTCATACTGACAGAAAATCCAGGAGTAACTTCGTCTACTTCCAGCAAGCTTTTCAAGATCATCAACAGGATCATAATCAAGATATACATCCTTCTCATTAACAAGTAAGTTCTGGTTACTTTTACCATAATCTTTAAAAGCTGAAACTGGCCACTGTACGTTGCACAGAGGAGCCTTTGCTGGTGGCTCGTGGCAGAGGGTTGCAGATCTGCAAATGCTCTGGATAGATTCAGCTCCTGTGGTGGCTTGTAGAAGAACTAATTTGCGCTTGTTATCTGTCTGTTGCTCATTTTGCTTGAACAGATGGTCACGTTTCGTTAGGGTTTTTAAACATGACAAAAGTGACAGACATAACTTGAAGATGTTTCATTCCATCATCTGTTTGGGATTGTCCGCTCTGAAATAGCCTGGTTTGTTTTCACAGAAGGCATGCACTGGTCTATGCTTTTTCTTTTAATCTAGATTTGAAATTTCAGTGGATCTTAGCCACTGTGTAGATGTGCTAACAGATACAGGATAACTAGATATCTGGCTGTGACCTTTGTGGACCTGGCCAATAGCATGTTGTAGGTGGGGAGGTGGCCACGGGCTTCTGAAAGAGTTCTTGGGGATGGCTCTTCTTAGAGGTGAATGTGCTCTAGGACAAATGAGGAGATAGCAGAGTGAAGCACATGCTGTTATTGGCACCATGAGAGGGACCACCAGAGCCAATGAAACAAACCCACAACAGAAGGTGCTTAAGTGGAACTTCCTCATTTTCTTCCTTTGGTAGCCAGGGGTCACAGAAGTGAGACAGATTCCCAAATATGAACCTGAACAGGGAGCATCTGGTCCAGAAGGAACAGCAGTGATTCCTAGAAATCCAGGACTTACAAGTCTCCCTGGGGCAGTTGTGAGTTTAAATTGTTACTAATTACGTGCAATCAAGTCAGTCAGTTTTTGCAATCAACATGAATTGATGTGAGACTTGGGATTTAGCTTAACAGGGGTAGCCATCAAGCAGCTAAGAATTATAACTATCATAATTTTCATTTCCTGCTTTCTGCAGGGTTACGCAGAACACTGTACACAGGAGGGACTGAGAAAGACAGTTTCTCATGAGGCTTTGCTTTAAATTGAGGCTTAGACAGTTCTTTGATTTTTTTTTTATTACAGTACAGTCAGTATAGGGCAATTAGGGTTAAAGTGGAGAGGAAATGTATTTCAAGGGTAAACAGATACGGAAAACAAATTAGCAGCTGGTTGGAAACATGTCCAATATCCGAATGTAAATGTGTGTGGCTGTAGGAAAAATAAAGATGACAACATTGAATTCTTTTTTTCTTTAATTCTCCCTTCCTGGGGAGAAATCTTTCAGGGCTGCTGTGGTTGCTTTGTACTGCCGATGAACAACTTGTATCACGATGTGTGTGCTCTGGCATGTTCTGATGCAAACACAGTGCTCCTGAAGCATGGAAAAGCTGGGTGTGCTCACTGCCACTTGCTCTTAATGGTGTCTGGCAAAAAGCAGGTTAGCGCTGCTGGCTGGGTCTGAGGTCCTACGGAGCTCCTACACCCACCATTAGTCATTCCCACCTCGGTTAGGGTGTTAAATGCTCCTGTGGAGCAGAAATGGTACACATGCACCAGGGCTGTGACTTGTTCCTGGCACTTTTATCCTCTCCCAAGTCCAGGGGAAACCTTCTGACTTCTGTCACTGCTGGACAGATATATAGGAATCAAGCAGAACCTGGCTGTAAATCACTGGAAAACTTTTATTATTTGCTTTCCAGTGATGAGGAGTGAATGTAAGTTCAGAGATCTTCAGCTCTCTGCACTTCGAAAATGTCTATTTGTTTTTCTCCAGAAAACACGGTAATTCCATGAGTATGTGGTGGGCTTCTGGCATTTTTGTCAGTCTCACTAAGGCAAGTCTCAAAGTGTAAGCTGAAAACTCGGGCCAAGAGAGTTGTGGAGAGAATTATTTTGCTTGAATTCATGATGTAAACACACCTGTAACAGCCTCATTTAGTGTGTAAATCTTTTGCCTGAGGCTGAATGATACCTCTTGGTTTTGAATAATACAATCCTAAGTATCTAACAGTCTATTTAATTCAATTCTTAGTCCACTGATGTCCATCCTCCACATCTGTTCTATGACATGCTGTAACCTAACAGCTGTGGACAAGAACTCAATAATTCTTCATCTCTGCCACTCAACTATGATTTAAAAATAAATTTGGGCAAGTCATTAAACATTTTGTAATTTGGTTTTCCTGTATGTATAACATGAATATATATATGAAATGTAAGAGAATATATTGAGTAATAGGAATAAATATGGTACATGTCAGAATGCTGTGACATTTACAAATTAAACTTGCCAATTAAGAGCTAGATACTTTGTTTATTAAGATGTTAAGAAAAATGTATTGTTCTCAAAAATTTTAGTGAATTAAAAGCCATTAGGTTTGCTGTGATAATAAACACTACAGACAAGAAGCACACATCAATTGAAGTGGAAATGATTGAAATAATCAAGATTTAAAAAAAAAATTAAATGAGCATATATGGGGACTTCTAAATGTTTTCTATGTAAGAAGTTGTCTTCTAGCTCTAGGGAGAATTTGATCTTTCAGGTAATATACTAAAACAGATGAAAAGCCTTTTTTCCTATGCATGCTTACAATTAAATTAAACTCAAAATACTGGTTTAACTGGTTTTGTGTTTATAATTTTACTATCTTTTCCCACTTGCTGTTCTCCTGTGTTTTTTTTTTTATCAGCTGCATATATTCATTATATTTTTCATTTTGTACAGCCAATATTTGTGAATAAAATATCAGTGATCCTCCACTACATCACCGTGATGGATGTACGTTGCTTGGATCTCAGTGCAGATTCTAATAAACTGTAAAAACTGTGGCCAGTAGGACTTGGGCAGTGATTGTCCCCCTGTACTGGGAACTGGTGAGGCTGCACCTTGAATCCTGTGTTCAGTTTTGGGCCCCTCACTACAAGAAAGACACTGAGGTGCTCGAGCATGTCCAGAGAAGGGCAATAGAGCTGGGGAAGGGTCTGGAGCACAAGTCCTGTGAGGAGCAGCTGAGGGAGCTGGGGGTGTTCAGCCTGGAGAAGAGGAGGCTCAGGGGAGACCTTATTTCTCCCTCCAGCTACCTGAGAGGAGGCTGCAGAGAGGTGGGGGTTGGTCTCTTCTCCCAAGTGACAGGTGATAGGACAAGGAGAAATGGCCTCAAGTTGCACCAGGGGAGGTTTAGATTGGATACCAGGAAAAATTTTTCCCTGAAAGGTTTGGAATGGGCTGCCAAGGGAAGTGATTGAGTTACCATCCCTGGAGGTATTTAAAAGACAGGTAGATGTGGTACTCAGGGACATGGTTTGGTGTTGGACTTGGCAATGTTAGGTTAATGGTTAGTACTCGATGATCTTACAGGTCCTTTACAACTTAAATGATTCTATGACTATATATTTATTACATATACTGAAGGCTGGTATGTAAACTGGCGGGGAGTAATTGGGGCTTGAAACTAGATGCAATATCAACATTCACATGTTATTTTAAAGGGAGAAAAAGTTGTTGAAAGAACTGTAAGTAAAGAAATGTTTTTGATCCATTTGTTGCTTTCTCCCTAGGCCTGTTGCATTCATCTAACCTGAATTCCTTGCAAAAACAATTGAATAAAGCCAGGAAGAGCTAAGTAACTGTTCCATTAGTGTTACAGCAAGCCATAATTTACAAAATGCTAATAAAAGCGAGTTATTTGTTTAGGAAAGGAGACAAAGGGCTGCACAACCTTGAAGGTGCCATGGACGAAGGAGAACAGGGAAGACTGGATGCCAAGGCCACCCCAGGGAGTAAAATTGCTCCTGGAGGCGGAGGTCTGCCTTGCACCACTCCATCCGTGGGACCACTTGTGGGACTTGTCTTTTTGAGCTAAAATATCATAAAGTGTACAAAATAGTTAGGGTGAGGAGAAGATGTATGAAATTGAGCCGACACAGCAGGAAATCATTATAACAAACATATCAGAAGAATCAGAATGGGAACAAAACTAGGGAAAAGTTATTCCTTAGGCCAGTGAAAATGCATTAGGAAAGTTTTCTGGCTCGCCGAATCTGAATTTAACTTTACAAGGAAATTAATCCAAGCCGATAAGATCACAGAATTTTTCTTGTAAAATTTTTCCTTATTTTTGTAAAAGCCATGTTTAAAAATAATCACACTTGAATATTTGGACTATAAATGTAATTTTAGCTTTAGCTGGATACTAGAAGGTGCAGTAGGGCCAAACATTGTTAACCAGATAATTACAGGAAATTTTGGAGGTGTTTCAGTGGGATTTCTGATGGAACTGTTTCTGGTTTATTTTCCTAATGTTTCTAAAACTCTTTAAATACAGGGAATACCTTTTCCAGAAACTCCTGTGATTAGAAGTGTGTGAAAGAATGTTCTTAGAGCAAACTTCAACTTTTGCTCACAGCATGAAGAAGAAATGTGCCAGCAGCTGCCCCCTCTGCAGAAACTTATCAATGGGTTCTACCAGACCTAGGGATATTCTGGGATATCCTGGGCAAGAGATGAGTGTAGTGGGAGAGAAGAATATTTCCATTTTACACATCTAAATGTGGCTGAAGCACTAAATGACATGGAACATGAAGTATAAGGAAGATGAAAGATTTTCTTTGGTGTAATGTTATACTTGATTATGTTCTCACTGAACTAAAGCCAAAGTGAGTTTTCCATTTCCTTCAGTAGGAACCAGGGGAATTTGTTTTCCTGCAGGGAAAACAAATGCAGAATAGCTATGGAAAAAATTAGAACCCTGCAAAACAAAATAACTGCTCAAAGCAAGTACTTTAGATCAACACATTGTTAACTTTAGCCTAGAGAAGCAGTCACTGAAGTTATGGTAAAAGATTAGATAAATCCATTTTAATGCTATTACAAGTTGAGCGATAATAAACATTTTCTAAAAACCTACCCCCAAATGATATGCAACAGTTTTAAGACTTTGTTTGTATCCTTATTTTCAACAACTCTGAAAGCAAACTGTGACTCATAATCAGAGTATTCATCTCCCACTGATCTAAAAGTTCTTGAGGGACCATAATTTACCTTTCCCTTTCTTAAGGGACCTTTGAGGGATCATAATTTCACTATATACAATTGATTAGTATTTTCTAGTACCTACAGCAAAGAATACCACAAACCAAATCATTCATTGGAGTTGCTATCTTCATTACTGTGCTGCAGCCAAAACCTTCTTGCATGATCTAAAAGAAGAAGGAGGGTTTAAAAAGTTATCAGCAAAAATACCTGAGCTATTTCCTTTTGCCTTCATATATCTTCATAAGTTCTTGACATATCTTTGATAACTGTGGTGCTGACCACTGCCTACAGTCTCATGAACTCTAAACAAGTAAGGTTTATTTTCCAAATCTAGAGTTAAATGCCATGGTAATGAGGTATTTTTAGTGATGCTTTCCAAAGATAGACGAAATACTCTTTTGAGACTGCAATGTAATGGTAAGAGATTGGATGCCAGCTTTGGAAAATAGACAAAAACCCCTTTGTTTCACCTGGCAAATTTTAGGTTACCACCTCATAGAGACATAACATGTTAATAACCTAACTGTATTACAAGTAATTTAATAAGACTGCAAATACCCATTTACTTTTAATTCTTCTTCCCTCCTTGCTTAACTCCCCCTAACGCACATTTCAGTGCCCATAGACCACCGTGCCAAACTGAAAGCACACAATGTTATCTCAGTTTTCTTGCTATGCAGTTAAGTGTCTGGGGTTTTGTTATTTTTTGTTGGATTTTATTGGTTTTGTTCTTTTGAACAAACTTTCAATTACTCTATTTTATGCTATTTCTTTGCTCTAAACAGGCTTTTCCTTCCTAAATCCTTTGTTTTTCTTGAGCTGGTTTTAGTGTTCCCTTTCCACCTGCTGCTGCTGTGGATTCTCTTTATTCCCTTTCAGGGAGATGTCTCTCCTTGTATCTCCACTCCTTCCAAGCCTCGCTTTTCAAATCTGGCATGTGAGCAGAATAATCATTCCTCTCCCAACCTCCTTAATGTCTTCACAACATCTCTTGCCAGATGTAAGAGAGTTAGAAATCACACTAACACACAATCATGCCCCAAGGTGTTGCGGAACACTGCTGGCTGTGGGACTGGGGAGCTTCTCCTTCTAAACAACAGAATAAGCCATGGTCAGGTCTGTGCCACCAGCTCTCAGCTGTCACAGTTTATTCCCAATAAAGCAAGCATCTGCAGATGCTTTGACCATTATGATCATTATCTAGATCATTATCATCACATGATCCTTACCTAGAACAAACATTGTTGGCTCTCACAGGTATAGCTAATCACATTAGGAAGTTCCCCAGCAAAGTCCTACAGGTCTCTGAGGTTGTTATTCAAATTAATTTTTTTTCTTTTTCCTCCTCCTATGCCTTTTCCTATGGAAAGAACATTTCCAAGTCTAGTTCATAAACAAAGAAAAGCTGTACCTCTATTCAGATCCAGATCACTGGTTTGTTTTTTCTACACTGAAAGTTTGAACTAATCTCCACTATTGTTCACAATTAATTTTGTTTGATGTTACAGATTGGAATTAAACAAGAAGAATTAACATAAACTGAAATAATGGATTTGCAGCAACATTAAGAATTTTACAGGGCAAACATGAGTTGAAAAGAATTTATGTGGAGTATGGGTAAGAAGGATTTTATGCTGATTTTAGTGATCCTGGAAAATGGAATTTGATACCTGGAATATCTTTGGAAGACAGAGATTTTATTTTTGTTTGTTTGTTTTATATTGTCTTTTGCTTAGTGAATTTCAAGTTCGAAGTTTATGCAATGAACTGTTTTCCACATGAATGTAAACATCAAAATTATTGTATTCACTATATTTTAGGTGAGCATGGTAAAAATGGAGATTAAAGGGGCTAGAGGTTTTGGAGTAGTTGGCATTGAAGGCAGCCAAGGCCCAAGAGGTAAATTTAGTTCTTGAAATTTTCATGGTTGAGGGAATAAACAGACTTGTACAAGAAGAAATTTTGTTTGCCCTGCAAACTTCATCTTTTGTCTAAGATGATAGATATAAAAATAACGTTGGAATACACACGTATATGTATTCTTGGTATACATGCATGCAATACATGATCCTTGCATGATGGGCTGTTACCAAAGCCACAAGATATATTCAGCTTACAGTGAAACTAGAGTTTTCCTTGATCCAACTCAAACATGGCCTTATTTTTCTCACATGTGTTTTTGGTCAAAATTTTTTGTTTCCTCTTCCCTCTTTTTTCCAGGAAAGGTGCTTTTTCTTTCAGCAAATCCTGCTCCCTTAAAACAAACAAACAAACAGAAAACCCACAAAAAAAACCCAGATAAAAAAACAAACCCAGAAGAGATTTTTTTGTTCCCAGTTAAGTGTTAGCACAGGACTGCCATTTAGAATAATAAATGTGAAGAGACTATGCTAACTGTTTATCTTGGCATTCTTTGTTCTGAGCTTCCAACATTGTCCTTCGTTCTTTTCCTGGGATACCAAGGAAGAATCAGCAGCAAAATTGACTATTTGGGTGACTGTTTGCACTATTTACTTCATGAAACCCTAGGACAGAGATGATATTTCTTGCTTGTAGTGTTTATTTTTATGGGACTACAGCGCTTATGCTGCTTGGCGTGCTCTACGCATGGCCCAGAGAGCGCTCCAGTAGACAGGTCTGCAACAGGCATACCCTAATGTTTACAGCAATGGCATCTCACAAGGCTGGTTGCATTTGTCTGCTGGATCATGTATTTCCTATAAGAATATGTTTTCTCTATGATGTATCCCAGTAACAACAAAATAAACAGCTTGTGCACCAGGTTGGAGCATTTTGCATGAGTATCCACATGTCAACAGTTAATGTCACTGCTTATGTGACGCAGATTTTGTACCCTTGCCTCCTCAAAGAAAGTGGTTTAGTGTTTTCAGCTCTGCTAATTTCTTTGTTCTCCATAGGAGGCTTGAGTCACCAGCTCCTCCTACAAGTCCTTGGAAAGGTCACGTCTGCAAAGCTGTTCTCAGGACCCTGACCACAGCAGCCCCTCCTGGGAGTGGGTAGCTGGGGGAGAAACACAATATGGATTGGGGCAGGGAGGTGGGTATTTTGTGGAAGCTTTATAGTGTAGAATGTGGGGCTGGAAAGCAGAAAATCTGTTAACATAATTAACAGATTAGATTGGATTTAGATAAGTTATTACCAATTTTTGGCCTCCCTTTCCTTATCTATAAGGTTAAAGCTTATATGAAATGTTCCTATGGATCTTCACAGGAGGTAGAATATAAAAGGGAAGAATGGTTGCTGTCCCCCAGCTCTTCTATAAAATAATCTTCTTACTCTTAGCTACAGCTGTAAGGAAAGTACTTACTCACAGGAATATGTACATACTCAGTGTAATATTTCGTACCCAGAAGGACCAATCTATCTCTGTCTCCACTTTGTATTCCTCCGCTGGAGTTCATTCTTATTTGAATTATCAGTTTCCAACTCCCCTTTCTTTTCCTTACTGTTTATCACACACAGAATACCAAATCTGCTCCTCCTGTTGGTGAGCACCTGGATTGCTATGATGCTGGTGTGGAGCAAAACAGAAAACACAAAAGAAAAGGTCATTCTTTGGTTGTAAGGCACACCTAAATTCCTCCGTTCTTCCCAACATCTCCTCCTAGATAATGGAAGAACATTCTTGTTAATGTAACACAGGTGTATGAAATCTGGAGAAACGGGATCATGGGGTTCAGGAAGGGTTAAGTTCATACAGCTGAGAAGCTACTGCATTCACTGTTTCGGCTGCTAGACCTGTTGCTGTGGAAATCGTAGCTGAGATGCATTTTTTAGATCTATCTTCCAGCTTGAATTAAGGTTTTCCCTGAGGAACCATAAACTTGAAGCTACTGGACAAAGGGAAACGGGGCCTTAGTCCCTTTAAGCCACTAGCAGACATCCCTCTGTTCTGCTCTTACTAGCATCCCTCTCTGCAGCAAGACTATCAAGGGAGAGAGGAAGCTGGGAATAACAATGTTCCCTAACTTTCCCCTTGCAGATGCAAGGCAAACTGGAGACACATTTCTGTAAGTGATATGAGACTGAGTTAGAAGCATCAGGGGCAGGAAGGATCATCTGGTTCAGGAGGGGATGGGCTGTTGGTGAGCACAGAGGTTTTAAAGCTGCTTTAACAAGACAGGTGAGGATATTTCCGTGTTCTTCCAAAGTTATCTGTTCTGGAGATTCTCATTTCTGGGTCAGGCAGAAGTCCGAGAAGCATAATCTGCTCTGAATCGCTGTGTGTGTGCTAGCAGTGCCCATTTATTCCAGGAATAACATATTTCATTATCCTCACCTCAGCAATGCTTCGGGAGCAATTCCTTCCGCTTTAGAGGTGAAAGTTACTAATGAGTCAAACCAGCTGATATGTTGGTTGGCTGAGGAAAACAAGATGAAAAATTATTTGCTGACACGGGTGCACCACACACCTTTAAACTGTGCACCATAACCATGGTCTTCTGCAAAACTATCACAACCTGTTCAATTGGCTGATGCTAAACAGCCAGTGAAAATAAAGCTGCATTAAGCGATTCAGCTTTTGTAGGTATATATACGTATATAAACAAAATGAAGGATATGCTATGTGATCAGAGCTTTGTTGATCATTTCTCCTGAAAGAGTTGTCGTCTATTATTTATTTGGGAGAATAGAAGTGAGAGAGATATGCATTTATACTTTGTATATATTTTACTATGTACTTTATTGTTTAATAGCAGTCCTAACATCTCTGTTTCCCTCATCTTCGTGAAGAAAAGTTCAGCCCATTGAGATGCCTCTGAATGTGTAATGGGTGGACATACAAGAGACTTATAATAAGCTTGATTGTGGGTCATAGTCCTGTAAACACTAAATTGTTCACACAGCAACTGTTACAGCCTGTCACACGTAAAGATTTGCTGAGCTAGGTGGTATTTCAGAGCCTGACCTTGTTCAGTCTCTTTAGTAACATCTGGTATTTGTGATGGAAGCTAAAGTAACAGCAGGGGTTGAATTTTAGGAAGTGTTAAGAAGCCTTTTAGATGGAAGATGAATTTCATTTCTATTTTAACACAAAATGTCCTTTGTAAGAATATTTTCCATGCTGGAAAGTAGAATTTTCCAATGTTACAATGTTAGGAAAAGCCCAATTCAAGCCTTATTGTATTTATTATGACAGAGCTTTGCTTCAGTTAATCTCTCAAAGCACAGAATAGATAATGCTGCTGTAGGAAACAGCTTTTAGACCATTTATTGATTTCAATGTGTGGCTCTAGGTGTTCTCATTTGAAGATATTTGAGTTGCTGTTAGAAAAAAGATCATTTAGCTTCAGAGGGCTTTCATCAGGCGGCTGTTGCTGGAATGTGTTCTCTGTTTTCCCAAGGATGAGTTAGTTTTATCTGACATTACATTGTGTGGCAAAGGAATATTTTCATCTTTCTTTCATAGATGTGAAACTGAGGTATAAAAAGACCAAGGGGGGAGGAGGTAGGGGGGGAAAGCCACTACTATGGTATTTAAAAAACTCACCAAACTCCTGAAAATTGTGTTCCAGAGTACTTAGCTTTATACAACCCATTCTCCCTGTTCTGACAATCAGCCCTTCCATCTGACAGCCTAGGAAGCTCACGCTTGGTGGCTGCTCACTGAGACCCTGATGTTAGCTGCCTGCTCAGAGCCACACAGGCAAGGGTGTGTTTTCTAGGATATCTTTTAAAATAAACTTTAAGGGGAGTTATCATATGAGCTATCCACTGGGTGGCAGAAGTAGATCACAGAATCTTACTCAAAGAACATAAGAGGGACGTATACATCTAGCCACCATTTGAAGTATTTTGTAACAGCACTATATGAATCTTCCACTTGAGCTGGATGTATTTGAAAATAACTTATCTCATGAGATAACCTATTGGAAAGGCTTTTTTTAAAAACAGTTTGTAAGCAGAAGTAGACTTCTGCATGCCCACATTTCACACCTTCTTTCTTTTTTTCTTCACCAACAACAGGAGAATATTATCAGAGGGGAGAAGGGCCTGGGTGGCCCTGCCTTCTCATCATTTTCTTCCCACTCCTTTTGGTGGAGGCTTTGCTGTGCCCTCTGCCCCAGCTGCTCTTCTCCCACTCCGAGCAGAGCTTGTTGCTTTGGAAAAATGACACAAGGATGTGTCTTAAACTGTTGCTTACTCTAGTGTTGCCACAGCTGAAAGAAATCCTTGGTATTGAGGGTATGAAGATCCTTTCCCGAGGTATGTGTTCCCAGGTGATCCAGGTCCTTGAGCTGATCATTCTTACCAGTAGCTCTCCGTCTGTCTTGCCTGGGTTTGTAACTCAAGGTATATTTGCCAGTTTAAAGGAGGAGTTGAACCAGTTGTAAAACAGTGGGTGACTTGTCAGGAGACTGAGGGGGATCTGATAACTTTAATAGTGATTGAAGTCCCCTGGTGTGGTTAGTGCCCTACAGATTTTAGTTGAGCATGGTGAAAATGGAGGTAAAGGGGACATAGGTTATGGACTATAACCTTCAACAGGCCTTGGAGTCAAGAGGTAAGTTCACTTCTTGAAATTTTTCCTGCTAAAAATACATTTAAACCAGTTTATATGATTCTTTCTGTATGTGTAATTATGTCAGAAGCAGATCAGCATGGTTAAGATTGTGATTCAGTATGATTCCCCCATGTGTATGCGCATCCTGTTGCAACAACTGAACATCATTGCTCTTTGGAAAATAATTTGGAATAAATAATCTTTACACTGTACAGCACCAGAATAATAAAACTGACCCAAGAGATCCTGAGGGTTTACAGGAATATACTGTTTTGGTTCACCTCCTAGTTTTTTGTTTGTTTGTTTTAAATACCTTCTCTACAATGTGTGAGAAAGAAGCATAACTAGTCACTGTTTAGGATTTTTTAGAGTGTATTTGGCCTTGTAGCCAAAATTTGTCCTTTACTTCTGCCTTTTCCTCTGCCCTCCAAACAGCTCTGCTTCAAACCTCCCTCTGTTCCCCTTTCTGTACTCTCTCTGGCACTCCTGGAAGGTGCAGTAACCAGCATGGTTAGTCCCCACAAATATTTTTGTCCTGTTAAACTCAATGTCCAAGTACGTCTTTATTATGTGTTTTATTATTCCAAGGCTGTGAGGACTGTGGTGCTTTGGAAGCACTGCCTAGCAGGTGGGCAAAGCATGCGGGGGAGCAGGCAGAGATCAGCATCTGGAGGATTATGTTTGAATGTGTATAGAGTGATCGATCTGGAATGCTTTTAATTTACAAGGGTAGTTCCCAATAGCGTATTTCTAGCATTCTTTCTGTAGAGGAAAATGAATGACAAGTTGCAATAAGTGGAATGAGGTCAGCTCTATCGGGCCCAAGCCATTCGACAGCACACGTTGAAATCTCTGCAAGGAATTGGATGAAAGGAACACATTGTTGAATCTTGTTCTGGAATGACTCTTACTCCTTTTTTTTTTTTTTTTTTTTAAATATTGCTTATAGCAGCATTATCCCACTTTGCCACTGCTGGATGTACACAGCACTATAAGAGTTTATGTGAGGTTTTCTTCTGAGCCACATGATACAGATTTTTAGACAAAACTGCTTATAGCTGTATATTATCTAAACTTTTAAAATCTGAAGATACGATACCACTCAATATGCACGGTGGAATACCGAAAAGTCTGTATGCTATACAAATCTTGTACACACCTTGCTTTATCCATATTTGCAGATCGGTAGAAGTTGTTAAATAAAAGTAATCACCCTGCAAACAGAAGTGATACGTGCCAATAGTCTACTTGTTTAGTTTCTTTTAATCTGAACAATAATAATCCTGGTACAAACAGGCAAGAGCAGTGGAGAGAAAAAAAGTGGTTTTCTGATTGTCTGTATATTTTTATGAAAGCTGTAAAATAGGAAAGGTAGTTTGCTGGCTATGCTCACTGAAGACTTGCACATTAATCAAATTCAAATTTACCATCAGGAGTAACTTCTCATGGCCAGTCTGAGTTCTAGGAGTTGTTGCATGGTGAAACCACAGTACTGTTCAAAAGAAGCAAGCCCACAAAATATTCATACATATCTTACTAGATATATTGAATGGTTTTAGCTTTAACTTTAATATTTTATGTCTGTACATCAATGCTAGGTTTGTTTATGAGGTCACCATATTTCTTGCATATCACTTAGAAAGTGCCCAGTTTTAAAATTGGGATGGAAATTGTACTGTTATTAAAACAGCCAGAAAATGAATTCCAAGAACATCTTGACAATACTGAGGTTTGATGATGTGTAAAACGCTCATCACAAAATTTGTTTGAAGTTAAAGGAGCATGCCACCTTAACAGATTGAAAGACAAAGGGAAAAAACCCCTTGATGACATCAAGTATAGAAGGAGAGAGGTCTGGTATTGTCGTTTGGATTTGTTTTTTTTTTTTTAATTCTAAACATATAGCTGAGGATACTCAGAGTGCCTTACTGTATTTAAATATCACGTGGACAAATAGGTTTATTTTTCACCCTTGCTTTCTGTAGTAAGGGAAGTTAGAATTTAAGACACACTACATTCAGTTATTGCAATGGAAATATTTTTTTATTTGTGAAACAGAATTATCTTTATTATCATCTGTGCTGTTTTTCTTCTTGTTCTCTTTGCTATTAAAAGAAACAGCAGAAACTTAAGACAAAGTTTGGAATGTAATTAATTTACACAGAAACTGAAGAGAGTACTCGTCCCAGGAGAAGTTATGGTCTTACTGACATTCTGTGACAATGGCATGGGCTTTGGACGTGCAGTGGTTTACAAAACTGCTTCTAGTAACTTGAGCATATACATTTTCCAAGGAAGCAGTCTAAATTTTCCAAATAAAAAATGTTGAGTGGAAGGACATGCTGGAGCTGGAGAAAAAAGCTGGGGAAATGTTAACTCACAGAGCAGTTGAGTAATGCTGGTTGGTCCCAGTCCCGTTCCCCACTGACCTTTCAGTAAATGAACCCTGGGATGACTCAGGCTGCAGTCCCACCTGCAGCCCCACCTCCGCACCTTGCCACTGCTGCCTCTCAGCAGCCCCAAAGGGAGGGAGGGCAAACAGTCACCTTCACTTGGCTCATTCACAACAGCGTGTTCTTGTTTGGGGTTCTTGGTTCTTTTCCCTTTTCATGGGTTAAGGTAGAATTCAGTGTAAAATTACACAGTTGCAAAAAGATTATTCTCACATCTGTTCTTCTCTAAGGTTCATCTTAACCCATTTTTTGGAGTTTCTTCAATTGAGTTTTGACTTCTCAAAAGGATGTTTTCTTTTAATTATCTGATACCAGTATGCCGTGATGCATGTGCTACCAAGGAAAAACAGCTCAGTGTCACACAAAACTTAAACTTTCATCATTGTCTCATATGCCAAAGAGCAGTAACCAGTGATGATGACAAGAATATTAATATCTGTTGATGTTGAAGGAAAGTATTATTGTTGCTTCATTTCCTAAGTTTCCAGAAATCAAGTTCCCAAAGACACTGGGATCAGATTTTATGCTAGAGTCACAATTTTATTGCACCAGTTTATTGCTGAACTTTGTGTAATAACAGGATGGACTTGATTATACTTTGAGCAGTAGCACTTGAAACTACAGAACTGGAAAGAAAATTCATGCCTGTTCTCTGGACTACCCAGGGTCCAGCAGA
This sequence comes from Eurypyga helias, assembly GCF_000690775.1. Lineage (NCBI taxonomy): Eukaryota > Metazoa > Chordata > Aves > Eurypygiformes > Eurypygidae > Eurypyga > Eurypyga helias. The sequence continues at coordinate 29,720 of NW_010235513.1, forward strand.
CTTGAAAAGGAGTCAGAAATCACTGAGACACTGCAGCGAGCTACTGGGGAGCCAGGCATGCCTTGCAGCACTGAGTCAGCCTGTCATTTCAGGAGTCTGTATTTCCTCAAATGCAATTCAGTTTTATGTACTCTTTCCTGATTTTTTTTTTTTTCCTACCGTCCCCCCATGCTTTCCATGTTTTTCTGGCTCTATGATCACATTTTAGCTCTTGAAAGAGAAGGGGGAATAATCCATTTACTTAGTGGGAATTTCTGTTAGGCAGACTGAGAGGGAGAAATTGCCATTTCTGGAGAGGCCATAAGTCTGATACTATGGAGTTGTTTCAGGTATCTGTGTTAAAAATACCCACTGAATCTTAGACTCGCCTTGAGCATTTCTGATTAACAGATATTTATAACATCTTTTGCAAAAAATCTCCATTATCTTACTTTTGTAATATAGTTATTCCCATTTATTGCACTTTGACACCTGTCTTTATGTTCGTTAAATGACGTTAAGTGAATGGTTGACTAATTGTTATGCATAGGAGTATTCAGTATAAAATTAACTTACAGTGGCTGTTTCTTGGATCTAGCAGGAGAAGCCTAATAACAACTGGGTGCTTAAATATGTGGTATTAGAATAATGGAATGAGAATGATAAGCCTGTGGTTTAGCTATAAAATCTCCTACTAGAAAATAATGTAAACCTTGAATAATTCCCAGCACTATTATCTATTGTATTGGAAAACATGAGTTATACTTTATTTGATATAAATTTATGGATATATATAAATTTTAAGTAGAAAGTAAATATATAATAACTTCATCTGATGGATTGTACAATATGATGGGAGTACTTTTCACAAACTTCTGTTATACTTTAGTAATTACAAAACTTTTATATGGAAGGCTAAAATGTGAACTGTGCAGTTTACTTAGCAATGTAATGCTGCTTAACGTTGTTTTCTCACTCACAGCTTACAGATATTTGAAAAAACTGAACAAAGACAAAAACAGGAAAACAATACATACAGAAGAAGCACCTCCCAGGGAAAAAAAACCCACAAACCACCAAACAAAAATCAAACAAACCAACAACACCCAAAAAACCAAAACCAACAAGCCCACAACACCACCCCCAAAAAAATAGAAAAGGGAGGACAGAAAGTAGAAGATGACTCTTTATTTAATTCAAATAATTGACAAGGAAATATATTCCCCTTCCTGACATCCAGCCTTAATAAAACCTATGGCAGCTCTGTCACTGCTTTTCAACGGGACCAGGTTTCACCCATGTAAGTTCTTTCTCTACATCAAGAATAAGATTGACCAGGCGATAGCACAAATGTAGTATTTTTCAATTTCTGGCTTCGTCTTTCCTCACTTCAGCTTCTGTAGCTTTAATGACAGCGGCACATAGGTTATGATAAGAACTTAAATGTTATTAGTTCTGAATGAACATGAAAAAAATGTTACTCTTAAAATGCAAACCAGAATTTTTTACTTGATGATTGCAAAGGCACATAGCAAATGGAGTTCGTTTATTGGTCTTAAAATTGAGAAACTGAAAAAAAATGTTACACATGATGTGCTGTTGAAGTCAAAAGTGAGTAAGATAGCAGTAGTGAGCATAACACACGATACCAAAAAACCCATCAGGTTAGATAAGAAGCAGAGATTTTAACAATACTGGTAAATAAAATCAATAAGAGATTGACTTGGTAAATTGGAATTCCTTATTGCTGGACCTCTTGAAGAGTAAATTAGGCAAACACCTCATGGAAATTATTTAGGACAGGGACTATGATTTCATGAGGCTCCTGACAGCTTCTTTGCTTTTTTGCCCTCCCTGTTTATGATTCATTGACTCCCACGCCCTCAGCTTGCCTTTAGCTACCATTTTTTGCGAATTAACACTAATGGATGACTCTTTAATTGACTTTCACTAACCATTTTAATAATTAGCAGAATTATATTTTTCAAACTGATAAGATTTTTTTCCTGAAACTCTTAGGAATCTACGCAGCCTGCTATCTGGCACTTACAGCCACGGTCATCTGTCAAGTCAGGTTCAGCATTTGATTATAGGTTTAGCCTGTAGTTGGACTGAGACTGATGTGTTCTAACTTGAAATTCTTTGAAGTTTCCATTTGCTTTGTGGACTTTTCTTTAGAGAAGGTAGAGGACAGCTGCTCAGGTAGCGATCCTGACTTGGTTGGCTGAAAGCCTTCTCCAGTGCTGTTGAAAAGCCACCTTACGAAGAAACCGTCATTCTTGGAGTCATCCCAGCTTAGGGATGCAGCTGAATCTAAAGCTAGGTCTGTAGCTGAATCTAAATAAGTAACCACTTTTCAGTTTCCAGCACTGTGGTGTTATTTGAATGCATGTTTAGGCATTGTGAATTCACAAACATCCTCGGAGTCACTCTAGAGTTTATGGTCTATGGACCTGTGAGTTCTGTGTCTAGTAAGGAAATTTGATGACAAAAATGGAGCATCTTCATAGTAATCAAATAAATGAACTTCTGTGGTTCCCTAATTGTTGGCCTTTTACAATTTTTGTTCTTTCCTTTTGAATTTGATCTTTTAAAATTTTTTTTTTCAAGTACAAACTTAACAGAAAACTGATTTATCAGAGGTCTGTGGCAAGTAGTTGGGATTTTTCAGGCACAGCATAATTTGTAAATCCCTTCTTCGTTCAGGATTAATATTTTGACTATTTCCCAGTCCAGAAGAGTAGCTTGTATTTTCTGATGTGTAAAACTTTTATAGAAAGCTGCTGCAGAAGTCCCTGTGCCCTCCTCATGTATGTAGGAACTTTCCATTATTTTACTCTCCATGTTTTTGGACACAAAGCTCCAGCCCACCATCAGTGACTTTTTGTCCCAGGAAAATTGTGTGATCCTTTGTAAATAAGCATTATATCTTACAAATTTAAACCCTGGCTCTTAAAAAGTTTTGGAGTACTTTCCACTTCTACCAGATGTTCCACCCATGTTTTATGGGAACAGATGAAGTAATTTAAGGATGTGGGGATGTTTTCGATCTTCAGAGCTTGGTTTGTACTCTTCACAAACATGTGAAATGTCCCTGGTGCATTCAAGAGTCTAAAAGGAATTTTGCACAGCTGAAGCAATCCATAGGTTATCATAACAGCTGTTTTTATTCCCCCCTCCATCTCTGAATGATAATGCAACTTGAAGGATATCCATGTATTGGATGAATGAAAACTGTAAATTTATTCTGCTCCTTACCTTTTTCCCAAAGTTTCTCTTGTATACTAAGGTGGATGATCTTGGCCTTTCTGTGAATAAAGACTTTTGTACATTCCTTTATGTCCCTTCATGCCTCTGTCAGATGTTTGATACAATTACAAGTGTGGAATATCGTAGTAATTGTTGCTTCAAGCCATCCCCTAGCATTAAGTTTGCTTTCTTTTTAACTACTATGTGATACGCTAGGAAATCTAATGGGAGGAGGACTGCTGCATCCCAGCAATGTTCCATGAATTGTGCTTCGTTGCTGCTCGTCATCATATGTGTCCAGCTCTTCATTATGTTTGGAGAACACAAGGTACAAAATCATTTCTCTATTCACTTCCTTTCACTGATTTCTATGGACATTTCTGTAGGGTCTGTGCCTAGATTTTTTGATTCTTGTGTTGCTCCGCTGCTTTGGAGTTATGTCTTTCGAAGAAGCTCTGAAGCACCCGTTGTACGCTCTCCCCATGACTGGCTTTTTCTTTAGCTGCACTTTCTCCTAGTCATTCCTTTCCCTCGGAGCTCAATACTTCATCTAGCTTGAATCAAAGTTCTGCAAAACAGCAGTCCCAGTTTCAGGGTGGTTTTTAACCTTACAGATGTACTTGCATGATGATTTATCATCTGTCTAACTCTTATGAGCCCTTGCTCAGAATGAGAGCAATGAGAGGATGTCCTCCTTGTCACCCTGCATGCAAGGGACCTTCAGGAGAGCACACTTCTTCCTACTGACATTAAGCACCCAAACATTATCCAGAAGCCACCTTTTTGTATTAGTGTACTAGGAATTCCCATGGCTTGGATCAAGTCCCTTACCAAAACATCTTGATTAGAAATGTTAATACCGTAACAGCACAAAACAATTTACTGCAAAAGGAAGCACACAAAGTAAGCTACACTTCTCATCTTGTCTGCAGTGGCAGAGGGTTAGTATTAAGCAAAATTTCTTCAGCCCAACCACCTGAATTCTGCTTCTTTTTTTGCAGGTCGATAACCAGTCCAACAGCTCTGCCACTTCCAAGCCATGGATAGTAGGGAAGTTCTACAGAAAATGCAGAAGCTCTGGGGTTGCCAAGGTCCTTCCAAAACAGCTTCCAGTTCTCCAGTAACACCAGATTTTCTTCTCCTCTAAGGTGGCATCCCTGAGCATCGACTGTTCTACCCTCTGATGCCTCTGACATCTACTGCACCTGTAAATACCGTGTGGCTCAGAGCCAGCTAAGAAACAAATTTTCTTACTTATTTGGCCAGTGACATTTTGATGAGATTTTTGCACCTTGAAGTCCTTCAGTATTTTCAGATGACACTGAAAATCACCCATGGTTAGCAAAACTGAAAAAAAAAAAAAAAAAAAAAAATTGCTTCCATGAAGTTTCCATGACAGTTTCTGCTCATTGTTTGCAACTTCTGATCAGTGCCTTATGCACTGTGTTCTCTACCTTCAACAGAAGATGACTTTCTACTCAGGCTTTAGAGTTCATCTCTTGAGCAGACTGTTACAGGAATTGCCCAATAAACCAGCTGCCTTCCTGTGCATCCTGTCTTCTTCTTTCAGTCATGAGGGCAAGCTAGGCCATTATTAAAGTTACAGCCTTTCCATATTGAGAATCATCTATAAATTAAGATTAAAAAGGACTGATATTTAAGCACAATTCTGACATACAGTACTTTTAAAATGCTGCTTATTGCTTCAGTTCTTCTTGAATGATCTAGATCAGAAATTCTAGGCTTACCTGACTTACCTGTTTGTTTCTTTTTTGTGCAGAAGTCAGAAGTCATAAGTCATAATTCTTGTGAATGGCATGGCAGCATTTTGAGGCAGGACTAAACTTTCTTCTTGCTGCCCTTATATCCAAAGGAAGAACAGTGAAATTACTGCTAAAATTAAGTACTTCTCCATGGAAGGGCTTCCTAGAATGATTCTTACATAACTTACAAGGTCAAAATCAGATCTTGGGGCCTGCATGTTATCAAGCTGCTGTAAGTTAATGGTCAGAAAAAAATCTTTGTTGTTAAACAGTGCAAATATACTATAAACAATTTTTTCCTACAGCACATCTAAGTTCAGTTCTGAGCTTCAGCTGGTCAATATGGATTATATTATTCACAAGAGAAGAAAAGAGCTCGTGGTAGTTTACAAGATGCCTGAGTTGCTGGACAGCTGTTGAATCTGGGTTCCCCACCCTGTGCACTAGAATACTGGAGTCTGCTACGTGCTGCCTTCTATCTGTGATAAATCCTACTTTTGTTCTTCTCTTCTTTTTTCTCATAGCCAATTGGAGTGATTTTATCTGGGAGAACTTTTCGTATGACTTGACTACATGAAAATGATATGTGTGGGACCAGATTCTGTATCCTAAGTCATGCTGAGTGTGGTACTCTGAAAAGGTCTAAAGGTGTACATGAGCCTACTGAATTAATAGAACACTATGCAGTGAAAAGAGAGGAGCCTAACTCTTATTTACTTTTTATTTTTGTGTGTGTGAACAGAAATGTGTAAGAATTCTGTAAAATCTTGCAAGTCCAAGGAGTTAATTTTTTTCCAAGTTCAAAAGTTTATGTGCATTTTAAATACTCTCCTTCTGTGTTAATGACTGCAGTTACTGAAAATCAAATGTACTACCCCATTTTTGAAAGTCCTATTTCATCCATGGGGGCTATTCACATTATGTAACTTCATTCCACATTTGTACTATTAATGAAGACTAAAGACCTAGTCTTCATGTATCTTGGAGAAGCCTGACTCTCCTCAGTGATGACATAAAGAGACAGGGCTCCTAAAGTGGACACCCAACTTAGGTGTTTGTATCTATTGCCTGGAGTGCCTACATTATCATCATGAAGCTATGAAGAGCTATCACTTTAACTGTGGAAACACAACTTTCCAGACATCAAGCTTTTTTAAGCAATGGCTTAAATGACAGGAATCGTGGAAACTTCTGTTTTGCAAATCCTAAGCTCCAACTACTATTTTCCAGTTGTTTATTTCTCATGCATTAGCTCTAGTTTCTCTTTTCCCAGCCCCAGTGCCTGCTCTCACCATGATAATGCAGAATTCCCTTCAGAATCTTGGCTATGCCAATATGCTAAACCGAAGTGTATTTATTGGAGAAGTGATGTGAAATGCAGAAATGCTGGTATGCAATAAGGTTGTCAAAATTCTGTCCTTTGGGAAAAAAAAAAAACCTGATCTTGCAGAGATTTGTTTAAGAATGCGGTGTGGGTGCTGACAGCAGAATTAAGTAAATATCTTACATTGCTTGTTTTCTATAGCATAAAATCAGTGGTGTGATTACTATAGCTACTCTATTGATTAAGATTGCATACGCATCTTAAGATTGTCTAGAATGCACTCTCATTAGGTGCGAGGTGTGATCCTAAACGCAGTCTAAACTCTTACTAATATTGCCATTCACAGGCAAGCATATGTTTATCAGAAATCTAAGTACACATATCTATTAGGCATCTGCTGAGATGAAAATTATTGCTATTTACCTGGAGTGGGATTGGTCCCATGAAAATTAATCCATCACACACAGGTGTAAATTCAGCTGGTTCAGCTTGAACACTTATCTCTCAGCTTAGTGGTTGCTGGCTGGCTTCTTACTATTTATTGGGTGATTGTAGGGATGGCTAAAAGTAAAGAAGTCGCAGGCACAGAATTTCACTGAAACTTCAGGCCAGTCAGACCTGAAAACTAGAAATTATGTTTGAAGGTAGCAGAAAATATTTGTAAGCTAGAATGTATAAGTACTATCAGCCTAGTCTCCGATAACACATTGAAATGTCACTGTTTTACATGTGATTGCTAGTAACAGGTACATAAGTTGATGTAAATCTCTCAAATTACATGACCTGAACACTGCATTATATTGGAAATAATCTAAATATATGGGGTTCTTTTAAGCTTTATGTGGAACAGTTTATGAATTTAAAAGCTGCTATTTCATGACTGGTCTTTCATGCCCCACCACTTCATCCACTTCGTTTGCTCCATACCAAAGGGCATGGGAGAGGATCTTGTGTTGCGGCTGAGAGGGAAGGAGAAGGGGAATTTGTGGTTGGTGAAATGGGTCCTGGGAGCGTTGACCTTCATCTGATTTCTACAATGGTGAGTCATGCTACCTCCATGACTCACATCCTCAGGACTATGCCCTGCAAACCCTATTACATACACCAACATGCATACCATGTCATTCTTTTGAGTGAAGTTACTATTGTGCAAATCGTTACAGAAGGAGATCTGTATAATAAAGAACTGTTTATTAATGTGCATTCTATCTTTTCCAAAGATTTCAGTTAAGAGAGCAATGCTGTATTCTTGTTCATTCTGTCCTTAAAAAACTTCACTGGGGAAAAAATGGCAAAAATTAAATTTATATTGTGCAAGGAAGAATAAGGGCTGCAGAATTATTATTGTTTCAGAAGGAGGAAAACAGACATAGAAGAACAGATTTTGAAAGATACTTTTCTTAATCCCAGTCAGTAAAGCTTGAATCTTGAATATATTTAGGTAATATGGATTTAGCTCAGTGTAAATCCTGAGGGTTTCCACAAAGAATCAGTTTTCTGTCTATATAGACTTGGCACAAATGTAACTTGTTTGTAGAATAACCAGAAACTTAATTTGAAACCACAGAATCCTGAGACAAAGAAAGACATCGAGAGCTTTCACAGTGTGGGAGGAGGATGGCACAATTTCTGATTGCCTGAAGCAAGATGGGAATGTAGCAGAGACCTCCAAATGACTAATTTGGACAGAGTTCATGCTTAGATGTCTGTCTGCATTTCCTTTCTCTTTCGCATGGCCCCACTGGACACCATACCTTTTTTTTATGCTTTACAAAGAATGATACATTTTTTTTCCTCTCTAGACTCACAATCTAGGAAATAATATGAAATATTATTGATAAGTAATCAACTAAAAATTCACCATTTTCATAATTTAGTGCTGGGAGAGTCTTAATGGGTGAATAAGCATCATAATGGCAAACCAATGATCTACTGGGGGCTGTGTTCACAGCCACTTCTGTGCACCATTTCTTCCAACATGGCCAGCCTAAAGGCTAACTAGACTTAACCTTCCTATTACATTTTTTTCCTGTGTTAAATTAAACAAAAAAGAAATATTAGCAAAGCCTGGGCCATCACTGGTGGATTTATGTCATACAAAAGCTGGCTGTGATTGAGACTGCTGCTTTATAACTGTAATTTTTCAGACTCAGTTGTAGATTCTGATAAAGGCAAAGTTTATACATGTAAAATTAAAATGTTTCTAAATTGATTCCCAAGAAGCAGAATTGTTAAACAGAGCATCATCAAAACTTGCAAATGGTTCATGTTGAAGGAGTCACAATACATTGGCCATGAATGGTAGGAAATTGTTTATGCTGTTAATAGAAATATTCTCTTCATATAAACAATGGCCCAGAGGTGCTACACTGAAAAAAATATTGATTCTGTTAGATTTCAGCCCTCTTAGAGCTGGCATTTGCTGTTACGTTCTCTGTTCATAGTATAGTAAAAATTATTAATTTTGTGTCTTCTTGAACTTTTTTAGCTAAAGTACGTATTGTCTGTGACAGTTTACATGCAGAATCCCTTAAACATCTCTCTTCTAGAGGCTCTTCTTTTAAATAGGAAAAAAATGTGTGTGCCTTTAGGTATATATACACACACATATGAATGAATACACTGACAGCAATCAAACTACATCATCACACACTGAGGATGGGAAACAAGAAATTGCTATCAAAGATGATCCTTTCAGATGTTCCCAAATAGTGCCTTTTTGGGATAGAATTTAGAATGAAAACCATCTTTTGATCCTTTACTGTGTTAGATAGCTCTTTCTGTCACATGTGGAGATGTTTGCCTTTGTGGCTTGCCAACACAGACACTTACTGCCTTATGGATTCACTAAACTCTGCCCCTGTTCAGCAATCCACAAAAGAGGCGACATGTTAAAGCATATTGGGGCTATGCTTGAACCCAGATTTGTCTCCTGGCTGAATGAACTATGGAAACACAGGCTGGTACACAGGCGTGGGTATAAGGCAAGCCAGGAAGATTTGCGGGAAGAGAGGAGATGAGGTCTCTTTGTAATGTGCACCCTGACTATAAAATAGATGAGCTGGTCACAGGTACATGACATGTAGAGGAAGATATGAGAAACATCACTGTGCTGGATTTAACCTGGAAAGAGTTAACTGTCTTCGCAGTGGCTGGTATGAAGTCATGTTCCTGGATTTACCCTGACAAAGTACTGATAAGGCGTCTTTTTAGCTGGTGCTGGGGAGTAATCGCACCAAATTCAAGGTCTTTCTCAGCTTCTGATACCGCAGCTGCCTTCCCAGCTTTCTCACTACAGGCAGTGTGGGGGAGACACTGTTCAGATAGGTCACCCAAACTGACCAAAGGGGAATTTCATTCCCTTCACATCATGCTCAGTACATAAGTGGGGAGTGGGCTGGGGGGCCATAACTCATTTTTGCTAACTCTTATGTCAGCTCCATAACTCCTTTGCTAGCTCTTGTGTGAACTCCTTTTCTCCTTAACTCCGTTGTTAGCTCTTGTGTGAACTCCTTTTCT
>NW_010235514.1:0-11294 GCF_000690775.1 Eurypyga helias
CAGCATCTCCCGTGCTGGGCATGGAGAGGGGCGAGAGGGCAGGGCCGCTGTCTGTGGGGCTCCCTCTGGCATTCTCCCTTGAACGGGTTCTCGCGGAACCGCGGCGTTCGCTTTTCTCGCCTCCCGGCATCCCTGTCGGACCAGCGCACTGAATCGCTTCCAAATTTAAAACTCCCATGGACACGTGGGAGCATCTCTGGGTTTGAAGGCATCCCTCTGACGTCTGAATGTATGGGAGGCTGGGAAGGAGCTGGATTCATTTTGGTTTGGAAAAGAAAACAGAGCTTGGTTAGAGGGATGGCTGGGGGCACCCACCACCGGCTGAGGTCCTAGGGAAGGGATGCTTCCTCCCGGGCAGCAGCCCTCCGCAGCGAATTCCCAACGGGAACGTGCCCAGGCTGTTCCCAAGGTGTGTTATCCCGGACTGAAACTGTCCCGGTAAGAATGGCAGCTCTCCAGTTTGCTTTCACCACGGAGCCGCTCAGCCTACTGCCCCCAAGAAATTGGCTGGATGCTATTTTAAGTAGAGCTGGTTGGAATTCCTTACAAATTGCTATTCTCTCCGAATCCACTGCCACCAGTTCCAACTGTGCGAGCAGAAAAAGTGCGATTGGTTTGGGTTTTTTTCATTTTGTTTTTTGAAACTGAAAGGTTTTGTGGGAAAGGGCTGTTCTTGATACATTTCTCAATTTGAAAAAAATTGCTCATAATAATCAATATGGCTTGTTTTGACAAGTTTCAAAATTAAAAAAAAAAAATTTAAAAAACTGTCTGGCTTGAAATGTCTTTTTGTTTTGCAACTCAAGCACGTACAGTTCCCAAATAAATATGTTTAAAAATGGTAAAACCAAACCCAAATTTCATAAGCCAAACCTAATATTTTCTTTTTTTCTTTTTTTTTTTTTTTAATCTTTCTTTCTTTCGAGTTTCAGTTTACAACAAGCAAAGCCGTGGACTTCCTGGGCTGAGAAAGGATCATCACCAAACACCACCGAGACTGGAAACCACTCCCGACCCCGTGGCGAACAACTCGATTCGCAGCGCAGGACAGGAAGCTGGAGGGACGGTGTCCAGCCACCCGCCCGTCCCCGGGCCTCCAACACCCGGTCCTATGAGCAGGGCCGAGAGCTTTCTTCACATCCCAGAAACTCTTAAAAGGAGTTCTTTTTTTAACGGTTCTTACTTGAAAACGATTTATCCTTTGCATACGGCCACAGCAATCCCTTTGCTTCCTTCATCCCAAAGGGCAGAGCTGAAGGTCCCTTTGGGAACGGCGCTGGGGCAGCTGAATGAGGTGACCCCTCGCAGGGTCACAGCAGAGGGGGAAAGCCCTTCCTTCCCCTGCGCCCGGCAGGACGAGCATCCACCCGCCTCCATCCGGTGAGGAGGCAGCGGCATGTCCCGCGCAGGCCAAAGGCCACGCGTGGGACCGCCCGAGGACCAGCTCTCAGGTGGAGCGAGCCCTGGTTTTGGGAGGATGCTCTTCCCGCCGCAGCGTGGGGAGCACGGCCAATGCTGGCTTCATCCTCTGAGATGGACCGCCGCTTCTTGGCCGGATCCTGGGGAGTGGAATGCTGAAAACCACCGGGATTTTCAGCATTCAGGAAAGAGCTGCTGAAAAGCTCCATTCCTGAAATACAGACGAAGTGATGCTTGGACCTGGGCAGCCCCCCGTCAGCTGCTGTGAGCCCGGAGCCCTGAAGAGGCTCTTTCTGGGGGAGAAGGGGTGGTCACGGGGCTTCGTCGTGCCGGTGCCTCTGTCACCGCGCTGGGATGACCAAAAACTGACTTTGTTGGAAGGGCTGAAGTCGATCGTTATTAACATCCTGCATAAACATTAGACAATGCCCCTCCTGACCTTTGAACGATAATTTAACAGAGATTTATATCCACAGGGCAGATCACAAAGTCTATAAACAAAATTGTCTGGCACATCGCATAGGGATTTTCATAGAATCCAAGTATGTTTCTGCCCTGATTTTGTCCCTACCGATTTCTATAGGCATTCCTTTCCGGGGCGGTACCGAGGTATCATATTATAATTTATCACAAGTTGCTGCATGACTTTTCTGAGGGCAGAGCCTTCAATCCCAAGGCTGACCGTGTCCCACTGGCTGTGCAAACGGCCCCGCTACTGGCTGTAAATCCCCCACGTCCCCTGCCAGCCCGGTCTGGGCAGACCTCCCCGGCCAGAACGGACCTACGGAGCTCGGCAATGGGAAGCTCCATCACTCTGGCATGGAGGATCCTGCTCCGGGAGCCGCAGATATCAGGGATATTCTTTTTTCCCTGTTTTTTTAAACGCGGGCAGAGGAACCGTCGCCCAGCATTGCCTGCAGTCCTGAGCGGCAGTGAATGAACTGCCCTGACATCTCCTATTGAAGCAAAGCAAAATGTGTTGAACAAAAACCATTTCAAGATGTTTTCTGAGTGTTGCCAAGTTACTCAACATGTTCTGCTTTAGTTGTCAGATGCTTTCAAAGCGATTTCCCTAACTCAGAGCACGAATGGTGAGGGCTCTCCCTGGGAATCTTTTGCCTGGGGCTACCATGGATCTGTATTTTCATAAGAAAAAGGCTCAACTAATGATTAATCTTCACCAGAGGAAGCAGGGCCTTTCTTTGGGATTTTTCTTCAGTTATTTTTAATTAATTTGTACAACTGGCAGTTACATTAAAGTGCAAAACCCAGGACTAACGCTCCAGCCGGGCAGGACCCGGCTACCTTTCCTCCTGTGGTCCTGTCTGCTCTGACCGCTCCCGCATCCGGACCCGGTGGGAACGGCATCACCCCACGGCTCCCCCAGCACCTCGGGGCAGAGAAAGCCTCCTGCCTGGGAGGGCAGGGAGGGATCACTGCTTTCCGATGGGCATTCTTCTCTGAGCAGAGGGAAGTTTATCCACTGAAGGAAAGGTTGGGGTTTACATATTAATCCCAACGCATGGCAACTTCTTTGGGGAGAAGAAATAAAATCACTGAATGGAAAAGGATAAAGCACCTGGGTTTAAAATTCCTGGTAGGATAAATCCTGTTTTCCAAGGTGCCAGGTGGCTGCAGAAGAGCGACTCTGCAAAGGGTTCCTGGGCCGCACTGGGCACAGGAGGGGCTGGGGCTGCTGCGTACCTGCATGCACGGGGCAAAGAAACCCTTTTTCTCCTTATCCCAGGCACGTTCCCTCCATGTTTTAATAAAAACCATGTCAGTAGCATTAACTGAGACAATGTTCGCGTCTCCTTTCTGGGCTTCTCTCTTGTATAGCAAAGAGAAAGCGAGTACGGATGGAGGATTATTAAGGTTGTAATATCAGACCAAAGAGAAGATTTTTATCCGACGGCCTTAGAATGATGGACTGCGACATACACCGCTCCCAGCTGCTCTGTCCTGTTCTGTGAACAGCCTAGTCTGGATTCATTTAACGAGATTGGCAAAGTGTTGAATACAGCATATGGTGCCCTAAAACCACAGAACTTATTGACAGCAGCCCAGACTCGCTAAATAAAAGAACTCCTTCCAAAAGCCTCGGTCTGTGAAGACTCAGCACTTTCTTTCCAGTCACACTAGGTAAAATCCCAGCCCTGCGCCTGCCAGCGCAGCTCCGCACCCCGTGCGCTCCCCCTGCCCGCAGACCCGGCAGCCTCCCTGCCGACCGGCATGTTATCCTCACGCGAACACCTCCCGGGAGGCCACCGCTTGGAAAACATGAGGATCTCCTCCAGCTACAGTGTGGCTGCCCTGCAGAGCCGCCGCGCTCCCTGGCTGGTGAGGCTCCTCTCCCCAGTAATCGCCCTCAAGACCCCATTTTTTAAACGGCTCAGCTTTTGGATTGGGATGCAGGGCAGCTCCCTGCCATCCGGAGATGAAGCTCATCAGCTGATGCTACAGGAGGTGAAGACCTTTGTCACAGGTTATTGATACCAGGAACCGCTGATGCTAATGCGCCGGTCCATCGCTCTGCCCACAGAAGAGCCTGGAGGCGGGCAGAAGGGCCCATGTCCTCCGGGAACGGTTCTGGCACTGGATCCGCACGGGCGCAGAGCAAGCCCCCAGCACCACGCCGTCTGCGAGCGCGCAGGCTCGGGCGCTGCCCAGCGTCTCACCAGCAGACAATGAATAGGGCCAGTGACTCAGGGCCACTTGCTGACGCACCACACTGGGCTATTCTTCTCTCTCTAGATGAGTCCTTCAAAGATTGGATGCAGCCTATCTCTGAGAGAGGCGCCTGGAATTAGCTTAACTCTTGGCAGTACATGAAAAATCTAATTTCCTTAAGAAGGAACTGGATCCGGCTGTCTCGAGGCAGGCACGGGATGGTGCTCCCTCCCTCGCGCTGGCTGTACGCTTTTGCCAGTCATCCAAGCAGCTACACAACTCAGTTCTTAGCAGCAGAGCAAACGGAGGATTCCAAACTGGAATCCCAGTTTGCTGAGCTGTTGCATGTGCAAGTCCTCAGATTGGTGTAAAGTAGACTGAAAATACACGGATGCTGTGAGGATGAAAATGGTCCTACCTTTTCTGAGTAGCAACAGCAAGGAAATCTGCAGGGGAACTCGCATCCTCGCGAGCACCACCTCTCCCAGCCCAGCAGCCAAGGGCCAGCAGGTTCACAGGCTTTGTATCTGCGGGACTTTGGTAACAGGCAACTGATAACGTGTAAACATCACCCCAAAGCTCTGAGATTCCAGTCAAAGCAGAAACCAAACACACAGCTGCTTCTCAGAGCCTCTTTGGTCTGGAAATGGGCTGGAAACATCAGGAAACCTGTCCTTCCCACGAGATGCCTGGTACTTCCTTCTTCCAGCCAGGTAGGAAGTAGCTTTGCTCATGGGGCTCTGCTTGCGTTTGCTTCACCTCAATGGACCAGAAACCACAAAACTCGTACAGCCCTCAACTCTGTGACTTCTTGGACCCTTGCAGGGATCTGGGACAGGTTTGAGATGCAGCAGGACATTCCTCTTGCTCCATCTCAGCCTCTCAGCAGGGCTGCAGCGATCCACCCTGGGCTCTGCTGTCCCCATCAAGAGGCAGCCCAGAAACAGAGGGGCCACGGCACATCCTCTGCAGGCAACAAGCTGGTTCACATCCACGTCTCGACCAGGACGTTTTGCACCTGACTCCTGCTAACATACATCCTCCTCTTTGCCCTCACACACAACCAGAATGAACTTTCTCGTCCCTTGTGCCTGGCTCGGAGGAGCAGCACCACCTCCCCTGCACCACCTTGCAGCATCCACGCTGGGAACAGTTCCTGGTGGGTGGGTGGAGAATTTGGGAGTTTCCTAGGAAAGAGGGGTCTAATGTCTGGTTGGAGCTGAATCCCTGGATACGCTGATAAAAAAACAGGTGATTAAAAAAAACCAACCCCAAGTGAACCAAATGAGGCTGCACCAGCCAGCACCTTGCCCGGCTGAGTACAGCCATCCCAGCTGGGCTCCTAGAAATATTCCTATCTGGGGGACATCCACGGGTAGAAAGTATTCACAGAAACTCTTCCCCAGCTGGGCTCGATTAGTGCCTCTTCTTTGTGTGGGAGATTCTCCCTATGAGCCAGATTTCTCCAGCCCTTTTGCCCAGTCCTTCTGCCATCCCACTGATGATTTGTAGCTGGGAAGCATGGAAGGATGCCTTCCGATGCCCTGCACCCGACCATTAGCCTGTGCGATCCCGCTCCCTCGCTCGGCCTGTGCATGGCTGGAGTCACATCCCCCTAACGCCACTCGCAGACCAGCTAACCCAGCCAGGATAAAAAGCAAAAAAAGGTTAAACCAAATCATTAGGACACTTGGCAAAATGGGATGTGGGAATGCTGGGGATGTCCCTCCTGTTCCGTGCCTCCTCTCTCCCTCCCCATCTCCTTGCACAGAGGAGCAGGAGAGGCAAGGCTGGAGGAGCAGGTCGCAGACATAACGAGACAAACCCCGTGTAGTACCACAGTGTAGCAGTAATACCATCCTGTTCCCATCTCCCAAATCCCATCAGTGAGGGGATGAGCCTGGGCCGTGCGGACGGCAATTGCACGCTGAGGATGCCGCACCCCACGGGGATGGCTCTGCTTTGAGTTGGTGGGTTTTTCCCCAGGGACAGGAGAGGGGGACAAGGCTGTGCAAGAGGTGCTGCCTCCCTGCCCGCTAGGCCCTTCGGGATTTACAGACCGAGGAGGAAAAGAAAGGGGGCCAGGCTGACTGTTGAACCCTCGGCATGCCGCTGGCGGGTACCTGCGGGCGCCCAAGGCACTCGGGGCAGGTGGCCGGGAGGTGCATGGCAGCCCCACGGGGACATCTCTTCCGAAGGGACCCTCTCCCTTCCCGTCCCCCCGCCCCTGTGCCGTACCTTCCCGCGCCGGCGCCTCGGCGAGGCCTGGCATGCCGCACTGCCCGGCTGCGACTGACCGAACCCTTCTCAAAGCCGAGTCCCGCAGCCCTGTGCGCATTAGAGACTCTTCATCACGGGGATGCCCCGCGGCGAGCAGCTCTTGGGGGTATGTGCGGGGGTGTGTGTGTGCGTCACCCCCAATCCCGTGCCTCCCATTGGAGGAATAGCATGTGCCCCCCTTAGTGGAAAAAGATCTGGCATTCTTCTTGGAGGTCAGCTTTCCCCTCCCCGTCACTCGTCCCGTGCCACGCTCTCTTCCAGGGTGGGCAAGGCCTCCAGGCTGAGCCCTCCGCCGGCCGCCCCGCTGCTGCCATGCACGCTCGAGAAGGACACCATGGTGTGGAGAAGCATCAGGACCAGCACGCACAGTCTGATCCTGCTGCTGCCGAGGCGAGACCCTGCGGAGACCGGCAGCAAGGATGGGGAGTGGGGCTGGTGGTACTGGTGGTGGTGGTGGTGGTAGAGGTGGTAGTGGTTCTGCCGCTGGTGATGGAGGTGAGGGTCGTGACGGTGGAAATGGAGTGACTCTGAGGCTGTGGATTTGGGGGATGTGTTGTCGTTGCTGTCTGGGGGGTGGTCACAGGAGTCCCATTGCACCTCGCAGCACTTGGCCTCCTCGTCGGGCAGCTGGTTCTCCAGCAGCCCTGCAGGAAGGAAGTGGAGGAAGAGGAGGGGTCAGCGGGAGACTGTGAGTGGCAGACCACGGATGGGGCTGCAGAGGGATCGACAGAGACCACAGCCCTGGCACACGTCCAGCACACCCCAAACGCTGCCTGTGGTGGTTAAATACCCCCGCCCTGCTTTAATCCCGTCACCTTCACCCCCTACATGCTCGCTCTAGCTTTCAGTCAGGGTAGGGCTTTCCCACACAAAGCTGTGGGGTGCTCCTGTGCCTTCATTAACCACCTACGCCTCACCCTGATGGCCAGTTTCAGTAGTCAGGCAGTGCTTCGTGTGTCTCCACACTGTACCTCTTCCCCCTCCACCCCAAAAATCATGGAATTGTTTAGGTTGGAAAAGACCTTTAAGATCATCGAGTCCAAACATTAACCCAACACTGCTCATACCATCACTAAACCATGTCCCTGAGCACTTCATCCACATGCCTCTTAAATCCCTCCAGGGATGGTGACTCCCCCACCTCCCTGGGCAGCCCCTTCCAATCCTGACAGCCCTTTCCAGGAAGAAATTTTTCCTAATACCCAATCTACACCTCTCCTGGAACAACTTGAGGTTGTTTCCTCTTGTCCCTTCACTTGTGCCTTGGGAGAAGAGACTGACCCTCCATCTCTTTCAAGGAGCTCTAGAGAGCGATAAGGTCTGCCCTGAGCCTTCTCTTTTCCAGGCTGAACCCCCCAGTTCCCTCAGAAAAAAAAAAAACTTCAAAATCCAGCGCATGGCTTGCAAAGCACAACGGGCGCATCAGCACCCACCCCAGCCCCGTCCACCTGCACCCCCTGGGGTGTGCCGGAGCCCCGCTCCCCGGACCTCCTTACCCGTACAGATGAAGCCAGGCAAACCTCCATAGATCAGCTCGTCATTGTCCGGTAACACAAATGGGCACCTGGTCTGCACCTCCAGGCAGTATTGCTTGCATGGGATCCGGTGTCGGCACTGTTGTTGGGTCACGTTGAAATACTCGGAGCACAGCCAGGCCTTGTAGACAGCCTAGGGGAAGCCACCGAGAGGGACACGTCACCTCCCCAAACGCTGAAGCATTGCAGAGACACAGGGTGAAAGGGGGAGACCTCCTCAGCTCAGGAGAGAATGTCAGTACATTGGGGGTCCTTAACGAACTCACTGATCAATTAAGTGAAACTGCTGCTGTTGGGACTGTGGAACTCATCACACAAACTAGATCCACCACAAAAATAAAGCCAATTAACCCTATGGAGTCACATCCCCTACAGATGGGCACTGCGACAGATCGTGGTGATTCTGCCAAGGGCCGAGAGCTCAGTCCATCATGTGAAAAATTGAAGAGCTGCTAATGCCCTGTCCCAGAGCCTCTGCTCCTGTCCCAGAGGCTCTTCCTCCCCGCCGAGACACCCCGCCGCTCCCCTGGGGCAGGGTAGGGATTTACGCCTCCTCTAAAGCACTTTGGTCCCCATCAGCTCTGAACGTGGGACAGCAAAACAGACCGCAGGCTGATCTTCCCTGGAAATTTCCAAAGGTCTCTGCCTGCTGGAAAAGCTGCCGGCCGGAAGCAGGCGGGTGCTGCTGGGATGCAGTGCATGCAGTCGCTGCAGCCTCAGGCTCGTCCCTCTCTGCCGCCCAGTAACACCCTCCCCACCCATCTACCTGGTTCTGGGGGAGATTCCCAATTCGTAGAAAACTGGCACTTTGTGCTGTTTCTTTTGGCCCCAAAGGCCAGACCTCGTGGGGGGAACACGTTGATGTTCCAGGCCTTTTTTGATGCTCAAATGTACCGAACAGCAGCATGGATGTCCGTGCGCTCCGCTCGCCTTTCCCCTGGATAGAGCTGTGCTTGGCAACATTGCCAGAAGCAAAAGCAACCTGGGGGTTCACCTGCAGGTGTGAGGTGGTGCCACAGTCCCTGCCCCTCCAGCCTGTCTGGTTCCCAGTCCCCCTCCCTCGGGTCCATGGCCACAGCCACTTGTGAGCAGGGAAGAGAATCACAGAACTGTTTAGGTTGGAAAAGACCTTTTAGATCATCGAGTCCAACCACTAACCCAACACTGCTAATGCCACCACTTAACCATGTCCCTGAGCACCTCGTCCACATGTCTCTCAAATCCCTGCAGGAATGGTGACACCACCACCTCCCTGGGCAGCCCCTTCCAATGACTGACAGCCCTTTCCATGAAGAAATTTTCCCTAATATCCAATCTAAACCTCCCTTCTTGTTCCATTGCTTGTCACGTGG
Organism: Eurypyga helias; assembly: GCF_000690775.1. Taxonomy (NCBI): domain Eukaryota; kingdom Metazoa; phylum Chordata; class Aves; order Eurypygiformes; family Eurypygidae; genus Eurypyga; species Eurypyga helias. The sequence continues at coordinate 9,257 of NW_010235514.1, forward strand.
CAGAAGAGACTGACCCCCCCTCTCTGCACCCTCCTTTCAGGGAGCTGTAGGGAGCGATAAGGTCTCCCTGAGCCTCCTCTTCTCCAGGCTGAACACTACCAGCTCCCTCAGCCGCTCCTCACAGGACTTGTTCTCCAGACCCTTCCCCAGCTCCGTTCCCTCCTCTGGACACGCTCCAGCCCCTGAGTGTCTTTCCTGCAGGGAGTAGCCCAAATCTGAACCCAGGATTCGAGGTGCAGCCTCACCAGTGCCGAAGAGAAAGCAGCTTACATCTGCAGCTGACCGAGCCGACCTCCTCAGCAAAATCCCCTCTTCCCATCCACCCTCCGTGCGTTCGTGCCCATCGCAGCCGGCCGGGCACAGCCCAGATGGCTTCGGTTAAGACCGTATCTCCCACATCCCCCTTTATCTCCCGCGCATCGGGAACGGATGGAAATTGTTTGTCTTCGCTTGCTGTAGAAGGGAGGGAGATCTCTCATTTCTCATGGCGAGCAGTCTTTCCTCAGGCTGCACGAAACCCACGACACGGCTGGGAAGAGCAGCACCCTCCGTGGCACTTCCAGCTCATCTCTGAATGTATCTGGGCACTAGCGACCGAGTGAAGGTCACGTTAACGACCACATCCAACCTCCTTTGAAACCAACTAGAAAGGACTCCCCGTGATTCAAAGGGAATGCATTTCCCTCCTCGACGTGCCTGGAGAAAACCCCGTGCTTCTCCTTCCAGCTGCATTTTTATTTTCCGGAGGCTTTAAAAACATCTCTTCTTTGTTTCCCCATGTTTTCCATAGATCCTTATCATCACTTGTTTGGACCATGGTAGTGTCTCAGGATTAAAGCTGGTTGGGAAATTCTTGGCAAGTTATTTTACTGTCTTTTTTTTTTTTTTTCCCCCCTCCTGGAAAATGCCAAATCATGAAAACCAGAATTTTCATGGAAGCATGTTAGTTTTGGTGAAACTTTCATCACAAGAAGTTTAATCGGGACCAGGACCCAACATCTGGAGCAAGCCTTTCAGAGCAGTCAATAGCCCTCTGGTCAGGGCTTTCAGCTGGGATGTGGGACATCCAGCTGCGGTCCTGCTTTTTCTCCCCTGCCCTGCTGGATGTTAGTTACTTAAACAAAGTGGAACTGCTCCAGAGAAGGGACTGACTCTGCAATTGGGCTGTGAGGACACCACCGTGAGGAAGAGCTTCGAGGTCTGGATCTGCATCTGCCTGAGCTGATTCTCCCAGGAATGAGGAGGAGGGGAGATGGGCAGGGTGAGCACAGCCTGTGCTCCAGAGATGCCTCAACCCTAGCAGCCTGCCCTCCCCGAGGACACGAGGGTGTTGGGACAGCAAGGAATACACAGAAGGAACCATCGGCATGGTCGCTTACGACACTCGACAAGCGCAATGCGCTCTCCTCCTTTGGCACAGCAGCACCTATCATCGCTCTTCACGGGACCTCAGTAGGACCTAAAGGAGGGTTAGACACCTCAGTGGACACCGACGCCTCACCACAGATGGGACAGAGAACCAGAAGGTATAAAACGGGCTTCAAACCATTCTCCAACTGCCCAGGACTCAGCCAGACAGGACACATCCTTACTTCGGTCCGAGGACCCGGCAAGTCTCTGCCTCGACACGATGCTGTTCTTCACGCACAGCCCCAGGAAAGCAGGCAGCTGCCCTGGGCAGGGGCAGCCTGCAGGCAGGGGCTCCGGCTCGCCGGGCTGAAGGTGATGCCCAGGGCAGGCAGGAGGCATGCAGACCCGTCCCCAGCAAGAACTCCCATGGAAATTGCTATGAAATGCATTTTCCAAAGAGTTTTTAGGTCTATTGGAGATTTAGGGCATTCGGGAAGGGGTGAATTTCCTTAATTTCAATCTTCTAAAAGTTAGTCATCATTTTAATTATTAATAATTATCTGAGTTAGTCATCTGGGCTACCTTTATAGGCAACAGAGACAGGGCATCCTGAGGACAACACATCCCTGTGAAGCACCAGGATACTCTGAGCATCCAACAGTGAGTGGGTTGGAGATGCTGCTCTCTT
>NW_010235514.1:11306-14166 GCF_000690775.1 Eurypyga helias
TCTTTCCCTGTTGACTGTGGAGGATTTCTGACAGCTAGTGTAGACTAGCTGCTAGAATTTTAAATAGCTGAAGTTGGGTGGGATGAATTCTCCCCAAAGTCTTAAAGTTTTTGGGATTAAAAACTGGAGGCACTAACTACACCACGAACAGCCCGCAAATTTAAACAAAAATTAAGATATTGACCAGAAAATAGTAACTTGCCACTCACATTTTGTGATAAATTATTATGCAACAGCCTGCCAGTCACACAGCACCAACAGCCTCCTGCCCTGTCAGTCTCCCTCTTGTACACACTCTTTGGCACTCCACGGTTACGGGTAATAAATAGCAAATAGGTGAAGAGCATCGTTTGTATACAGCTTCCAGTGTTGTACTTGCTCCCAAAAATTCTGCTACAAATGCTAAGTGTGAGCACAGGCAACGGCAGACCCCACCATTGACCCACAAGCAAGTCACGAAGGAGAAAGGGATCAAATCTGCAAGGCGACCCGCAGCCAAGGCGCCGCGCAGGGCCGGCGGTGGGTGCTGCCCCCTCCCTGGGGCCTCACGCACCGGAGACCGAGACGTTTGGCAGTGCCAAGGGGGCAGAAGTGCTGCACGTGGACCCTCACAACTGCTCCGTAAGGGCGAGGGACCTGCCCCCCCAGCCGGCAGCCCCTGCAGACCTCCCAAAGCCCCGCACAGCCTGCACGGACCCAGATGTCTGCCAGCCCGGAGGGTGCGGGTGGAAGGACCAGATGGGGCACACCGAGTCCATCTCTCCCACCCACCCTGTTTTCCAGGCCCTCATCTGCCTTAGCATGAAACATCTCCATCGATGGGACTTCCTCGCCCTTCACGAGGAGGTTGTTTTACCGCCGAAAACACTTATCTCGCTGCCTACAAGTTTTCCGTCATACTTGACCTACATTTTTCCATCCAAAAGTTCATTCCCTTCAATCATTCCATACACCATCCCTCTCCCTCCTCTCTGTTTACACATTTCTAATATTTGCAGATGTATCACGCTCCCCATTTAGTCATAACTTTGGCAAGCTTGACTGATTTACTCTCTCGCGTTTCCTGCCAGTCTCCCTCCCAGCCCTTTCATCATCCCTGTGCTGCTTCCCAGAGCTCTGTCACGTTCACGGCTCCCACCTGGGGACACATGCAGCCCGGTGAAGAGGGATGCTGCACTGGGACTGTGGCAGAGGACCGTGACTGTCACCTGCACTGTCCCATCTCCAGCTTTGGGCTGCAGCGACCCCCGGTTCAGCCCCGCAGGCAGAAGGGGCAGCCGGGACAGGAGATCCCGAGAGCTTGGTAGGAAGGAGCTTGGGCTCTTCCCACTCTCCTGAGGAAACACAGCGTGCACCTGCAGACTGTGCATAGATCTGGGTGTTTTCTCCCTAAAATGTTTCTGTTGACTCCTATCGGGGAAGTCTGGCAGAGGGTTGGTGTCTCAATAACATTCCCTGTGAACTTAAGGAAAATGCTGAGGGAAAGGATGCAAAGAGCTGGTGATACCTCAGCAGCTCTCACCCAGAAACTGCCACCAGGCACGAGGGTTTCCCGGCTGCCTTCCCTGTTCCCTCTCCTTTCCAGGACACTCACCCACCCAGAGGGAAGCACCAGAGCCGTGAGGCTGTCCCTGTGCCAGCCAGCCCGTGCCTTGCCGGGCTGTGGGTGCTCCGGGTGTTGCAGCAAGCACTCCCGTGGCTGTGCATGGTGGAAACTGCCCGTGTCTACCCATAAACAAAGCCAGCAAAGACCTGCTGCTGCAAGAGGGCTGGCACCTGCCCTCCTCCACCACAACCAGCGCTCCCGGAGACACCAGCATCCTCCCATCATCCCACGTCTGCCCAGCTCAGCCTCAGAGGCACGGAGCAAACTCCCTGGGCTGCTCAAGCAGCAGTCTTAGGGCTCTGGCTTTTTGACAGCTTTAGGCATCTCAGAGCTTATCCCGCACAGCCTGCTTTCTCTTGCTGTTATAAAGGACGTGTGAAGATTGAGGGCAAGAAAAAATTTATTCTTAGCTTAAATCAATGCGGAAAGCTCACTGTTTTTCATCCTTGCCCTTTATGTTTTCTTCAGGAAGTGAGTTTGGTAGCAAACAGCATTTCTTCCATTCTTTTTTTTGCTTTTGGCTGATCTCCAGCCTGGTCAAGTAAATAAAAGTGACCTGAACTCCAAAAAGCTCTATTTTGGTGCCCTCTTCCTGCACTTTTAGCTGGGAGGACTGGCTAGATGACTCCGAGAAAGCACAAGGAGTTTTGCTGCCCAGAAAAGGGGCCAACCTCCAAGACACCCAACTTCTACATGATGAGGACAGGCTACCTTTCTTCATCGGAATTTGGCAGGTGTGTTGCGACACCCCATCGTAAAAGACATGAAAAAGAAACAGAACTAACTGGATTTCCAATAGCTACCTGCCTGCTCACGCTTCCACCGGTACCCGAAAGCAGCAATCGGCGGGACGGCCTCTTCACTAGCCCTTCTGTGCCAAACCGAGTTCCTCACTGCCCACACTGTTGCTGCTGCCCACACTTCTGCTGCCTCCTGTCAGGACCAGGATGGTATCCCCCATCAAACTGCTTTTCCAGAGCCTTTCTGCATTCTTAGCATCACCACAAAAATAGCACACTCGTTTTTTAAAGTAATTTGGCTGTTTCCAATGCCAATCTAGTTGCTGCCAGTATTTTGCAAGCGCTATCGTTGCCTGTTGAACTCTTCCCGCTAAAGTTTGGTAGAAGCAAGAGGCAGGGATGAAGCAGCATCCTTGGGATGCAACACCTCAGTCGCAATGCTCGGGATAGTCTGGATGCCCACCGGGATCACCAGCTGCAATTAACCCATCGAGCTGCTGTTTTCCCATCACAG
>NW_010235514.1:14268-14676 GCF_000690775.1 Eurypyga helias
CCGCTTCTCTGGAAAGGGGATTTGAAGACCAGAGTGGGAAAAGGAGGATAACGAGGGAAGCCTTCTACAGAATAACCTCGTTCTGCACAGAAAAGGCAAGACCTGGTGCTTGCCCTCCACTAACCTCACGCCTGAGCAAGGTGGGGAGTTTCCCCAACTACCAGCACAGCGCGACCGGCCGGTGCCCCCACCCACGCTGCTCCCACCGTGGGGATGCCCAAGGAGAGCGGAGCTGATGCCCAGCAGTAATAAGCAGTTGGACCAGGTGCAGGCAAATCAGAGTGTATAGCTTGGCAAAGCTGCCGGGGGGTGTATTTAATGGGAATAATACTGGGCTGTGCCGCCTAATCCAAAGAAGAGCTGGGGTGGGCTCTGGAAGGAGACCCAGGGGTGGGCTTGGGCTGGGGC
>NW_010235514.1:14725-29389 GCF_000690775.1 Eurypyga helias
GCCGCTGAGCAGTCCACGCCCCAGCCGCAGCTACGCCGGGCTGGGAAGGGGCACGAGCATCCCGCAAGCTCCCCCCCAGCCTCCTCGGACCAGACCCCCACCAGTGCCAGGAAACCTACTCGAAACCCTTCTCCCCAACCCACCCCATTCACCTGCACGGAGCTCGCTACCTCTTCACTGGGCCACGGTGTGCACCCAGCTACCCCCTTCCAGGTGGGCTGACCGGAGAAATCCCTGCCTGCCCCTGCCAGACTGCCCCCCGCCCGCCCAAAGCTGCCCCGTCCCCTCCCGGCGCAGTTCCTGGGACTCACATTTCCATCATGGCCTGAGATGAGCATCTGGAGTGGCTGCGCCTCATTAATCTTGGCAAATGAGTACTGCTAATGAGCCGCTCGGGCATCTCTCCAAGCTCTGGCACATCAGGATGCAGCGCGGGAAGCAGGAGGCGCGGGGAGGGGGAGAGAAGAGCCCCCTTGGATGGCAGAGGATTAAGGGAATGCTAACGTCCACGGCCGGCCAGGAGGAGTCACAAACACAAGCTGCAACGTCCAATTACCATTGTATTCAATTACTGCCGCCTGCGATTCTGACATTAACAATGTTGAACTTTTTAAACAGCTTTTCTTTTTTTGCCTTTTTTTTTTTTTAATTAGCCTTGCTATAGGCTGTTCTAACATCATATCTGGAACAGCTGTTTTTTTGGTAAATTCTTTGATAGTTCTGGAGCTGCTTCATCCCTGCCTTACCACATTCACATGCTCTGGTTTAGGCAGGGGGGGGAAAACCCACCCAACCCCAAAACCCAACAACTGTGTGCGATTATATTTTTGTTTTGTATTGTTTTTACTTTTTTGTTTTTATATAATGTTGACTTGTGCCTGGTGATGACAGCGCTGGAGCCACGGATCCTCCGTTTCACAACTGGGGGAGGCAAGAGCCGGGGCGCCTCTGCCCATTGTACCCCAGCACCGTAGGGCACGGAGGGGAGTCAGAGTCTGCGGCTCCAGGCACCACGATGGAGGCTGCCAGGAGGGAACAGCATGGGATAACAACGGGCGCTCGGTGGGAACGAGGCCGGCTGTGCACAGACTGTGGGATGCTGGAACCCCGGTTGCTATCCCCAAACATCACTGGGAATGCTGTGCTGCTGGACTGACATCCTGCCTGCTGTCCAGGCTGGCATGTGCCCGTGCCGGGCTCTCCACTGCCCTGCAGCCCACGCCTCTCCAGGGCTGTCTCCCCATTAGTTCTCCCCCAGCCATCCCATGCAGGACACTAGTTTGCATCCCGGCTCATCACCCCAGCGCTGTGACCCCACGGCTTGCCAGGGCAGAACGGGCTCAGGGAGGCTGTGCTGGCCCTGGCACCCACTGGGCTCATCCTCAGGGAGGGTCCTGGGCAGAGAAACACCCACCCTGTGCTCCCCAGGCACAGCTTCCTACCCACGTCCAGGGATCAGACCCACATCCTTTGACCTCACTGCTGAAGTCATTCCCAAATCAAAACAATGTCAGTCAGAGCTACCCGCTCACAACACCTCAGTGACTTCATGAAGTTCATAGTTTTTAGCACTTTAGTTTTATTTCCCTGTTCTTGGATTATAGAAACTATCTGAATTCCCCTTTTTTTACAGGAAAAAAAGAAGTCCCCCAAAATAACCCCCCCCCTTCTAAGCTACTCAAAAGAAGCTGGAGACAAGCACAACTCCCTAAGCACACATCTCTCAAAACTAAGAGAAAACAGCTTCAAAGCACGACCTCCAGGCACCTTCTACACTCAAAGCTCAGGTAACAGTCCTATTGCACTAATTTCACTCTATCAGGTAGCTCGATGGCAACACCTGGAACTGGGAAAGGACAGGAGAACAAGCACCTCAACCTGCCTCTGCAAAAAACGTCCCCCCGCTTCAACCCACAGGCGTGCTGGGCCAGGGGCAGCCCCGGGCACTGGTCAGGTGGGCACTGGTCAGCGCCGCCAGCTCCCAGCCCAGGGATGGGCACCCCGTGTACAGGCTCATTTCTTTGCTGACTGAGGGCTGCCACGTGTCTGTGCTGGAGCAAAGGCCAGGGAAAAGCCTGTCCGCATCCCAGCAGATGCAACTCTTTCCTTGGAACAAGCCCAGGAGGAAGAGCCCGTAGCTGGCTTGCAGTGCAGGAGCCAGCACTGCAGGCACAGCGATATGGGGTGCAGGGGTGCGTGACCCTCGGCCACAGGGCAGGCAGTGCCCTGCCCAGCACTGCCTGGAGCCCCTTCCCTCCCACTGCAGCTCCCACTTTGCCCAGTGCAAGTTTGCCAGGGTGGCCCCATGGCCATCGGGACATGGATGGGGCTTTTCCCCACGGTCCAGCCACTTGCCTGCCGCCACACAGCCCTGTGCGACCGTGTCTCCAAACCCGAGCCCACTGCAGGAGGCTTCTGATACCGTATCACTGCCCAAAAACATTACAGTTCCCACAAAATATTTTCATTTAATTATCAAACCCCACCTTGGGATAGACATCTCCTTCCTCCAAGGGAGGATGATGATGGGGTGGAAGCTCTCTGCTGCCCACAGACCCCAGCTCTCGCTCCAGCGTACGTGATGTCGGTGGCGTGTTCAGCCCCCACACACCACAGGGTCTGTCCCCTCTATTCGCCCTGTGATTCCTCCTGGCAGTGACTACCCTCGCTTGGACACTGTCTAGGACAATGTGGCCCCAGTCTTGGTGGGCTGCCTGCAGGCACTGCTGTAAAACAAATGTACTGAATCCAAACAAAACGCACATGGAGCCTGCTCCTTCTGGAAGTGCCTCGGAAGGAAGGACTGGGCCCCATTGTGCTACAGGCTGCACAACACCAGCAGTAGACAGTCTCTGTCCTGAGAAACGTCTGATGCACACAAGTCCGGGAACACAGTAAAGGCAGAAAAGACCAGCACTCACACGCTGAGCCCACCGAGCAAGAGGGGCCACAGTAAATCCAGACCGCTGCTTTATGCTCTCCTTTCAAGTTTTGGCTGGGATTTAGAGAGGAGAAGACCAGCTCGCTGGGAAGGCGAGGCCAGGATGGGAGCGTGAAGGTATGTGTGGGAAGGGGATGGACACCAGGAGACTGGGACACACTGCTGGTGGCCAGGGAGTGAGCAGCTTCTCCTCAGCATCCGGAGGGCTTTGTCCTTCTCCATCTCCCCTGTGACACCATGTAGCCAAGGCCCAAGGGGGAAGGTGTCCTGGGGCTGGGGGAGGCCAGGCCATGCAGGCGACCAGACCCTCCCCGGAGCACCGACCCTGCTGACTCTTGAGGGCTCTGGCACACCGGGACAGGCACCAAGGCCCCAGCTAAGAGGTGGGAAACACCAAAACAGACGAGCATCACCTGGCCCAGACATGCCAAATCAGCCTGAACACTGCCTGGCCACCCCCATCCCAGTCCTGTGGGTTGGCCACAGAGGAGCAGGGAGAGGGGACAGCTTGGTCACCCACCCATCGCTCGCTGGGGATGTGCCAAGTCCTCCCTCCCAAAACCAGTCTGGTTACTCTATAGTCAGGGATGCATTCTGGTGGGATCCCGGAGCCCCAGCCCTTCCTCCTCTCCTGCTACAGGGGCATGACGCCTCTGGGATGCTCCATGTCTGGGCATGGGCACCCACCCAGCACACGGTCCTGCCTTGCAGAGAGGGCTGAACCAAATGCTAACGCCAAGAGACAGCGAGAGCAGAAAAAAGGGCAGCAGAAGGCAAGAAAAAGCCAAACAGAGGTTAGAAGAACAGCATTTCGCTCCAGTGCAGCACTTCTTTAAGCAGCTGTAACTGAACCATGGCTCAGCTACAAAAAAAAAAGAGACAACATGGACATGGCAGGGGGAAGCATCCCATCCCAAGCACTGCTCTCCCGCAGTCACCCGTCAGGCAGCAGCAACCCCACTGCAGGAAGAGGGAATCCAGAAGACCATTAACCAGCATCCTGAAAATAACTTCTGTGGGTCTCAGAGCACTTTGGAAGGCGAGGGGTCTCGGTGAGGCAGGCAGGAGGGCTGCTCACGAGCACAGTGATGTCTCTGCAGGCTCGGGAAAGACGTGTGCCCATCACTCACTGACACTCCCCTCGCTGAGGCTGCAGGTAACCAGTGGGTTAGTTAGCAGCCCATTCTGCTATCAGCCCAATTAGTTAATAAGTAACTAAAGACTGCTATAAAGCTGAAGATGAACACCATAGGGCCAGGAAAGAGGGAAAGTCAGGTCCTTGCAAACTATTAGCATCACTTGAGGAATTCACTTCCATTAGATACCACTGCAGCCACGAGCTTAGCAAGATTCAAAAGTAGATTAAACATTTATACAGATAATGAGAACATCCTGTTACATTAGATAGGATATAAAAAAATAAAGGCTAGACACTTCAGTGCCACGAGCCATATATTACCCACCAGCTGATGCGGGCGAGGAAGACGTTTCTCTGGCAGAGAGGGTGCATCCACCTTCCAAGGAAGCATATGGGATGGAGCATCATTTTCAGGATGGTGAAGGTGCCCAGCCCAGCAAGGCACCATGACACAGCTGCCCTCACAACTGATACACATGGAAAGGCCTGATCTTACACATTGCCAGGAGCTCCTTGGTCACAGAATGATTTCGGTTGAAAGGGACCTTAAAGACCCCCCAGTTCCAACCCCCCTGCCATGGGCAGGGACACTTTCTGCTAGACCAGGTTGCTCCAAGCCTCATCCAGCCTGGCCTTGAACACTTCCAGGGATAGGGCATCCACAGCTGCTCTGGGCAACCTGTCCCAGTGCTTCACCACCCTCTCCGGGAAGAACTTCTTCCTGATATCCAATCTAAAGCTCCCTGCTTTCAGTTTAAACCCACTACCCCTTGTCCTGTCACTACCTGCCCTTGTAAAAAGTCCCCTCCCAGCTTCCTTGTAGTCCCTTCAGGTACTGGAAGGTGCAATAAGGTCTCCCCAGAGCCTTCTCTGTTCCAGGCTGAACAGCCTGTCCCCATAGCAGTGGTACTCCAGCACTCTGAGCATCCTCTGGACTCACTCCAAATGGTTGTTGTCATTCAGGTGCTTGAATGGTGCACAGCATCCCACCAAGTCCCATTTTGTATGAACGGGAACGCAACATGGAACAGTGTTTAAGGCACAGTCTGCAGCAGGAGGAACCTGGCCTGCCTCTTGCTATACTTGGTGCACCTCACGGAGGGTGATGAGCAGCAGGATTTGGCCCATCCCAGCTCCCTCATGCAGCAAAGAGCAGGGAGACAGGAGTATCCCACCTCGGCATCCTGATTCCCAGGCAGTTTTTGTGGTCAGAGGGAGGTGCAGTCTCCCACGCTGATGTTGGGGTTGTTTAGGTGGCTGCAAGCACCTGTTACACACTTGTGTGCCAAGGTCCCTTAAATGCAGCAAAAGATGACTTCCTAGAAGCTTATCACTACTCCTGGCAGCTTCTACTGATGAAGGCAGCAGGACTGGGCATGGCTTCTATCAGATCTGAGAGCTGGAACCTCTTTATTGTCCCTGGCTGAACACCACATGCAGAAATCTCCCCCACCCTTCCAGGTGAGTCCTTAACACACCTAGGGAGGTGGGAAAACCCCTGGGTAACTCATTCTCCATGGTAAGCAGCAGGCAGATGCTTCCGGCCAGCACTGCTCCTTCCCAAGGGATGTACACCTGCAGGGAAGCCCCGTGCTGCTCCCCCCTGGAGCAAGCCCAGGACAGGCTGGGGCTCTCCTCTCCTCTCTGTAAAGCTGCCATGAACGCAGCTGCACGTCTGCTCCGTCCCCCTGTGCCAGCCCTGCCTGCAGGCTGCCTCTCCCTCGCGGGCAAGCCCAGGGGCTCTCCCAGCCACTGCCGCCTGCCAGATCCTTGAAAAGAGCCGGCACCTGGAGCCTCGGGGCTGCGAGCCCCGCACCCCATCACCAAGGGCACCCGTCACCCACAGAGCCAAGGGGAGCGGGAGGGAAGGCACCGAGACAAGGGGATGAGCAAAGGGGTCGGCATCTTTGGTAGCACTGACACTAACACCCAGAGCCTTGAACTTCCAAAACACAGAATGAAGGTTAATTTCCCTCTGCAGAGTGGAAGTGCTTTCCCTGCATTTCCATGAGCAAGTGTCCAGAGAGCTGCCCCGATCCCTGGGCTCAACGCTGCCCTGGGACAGCTCTGAGCCAGGCCTCTGTCCCACAGAGTTCCTGGGGTCACTACAAAGATCCAAATAACTTAGAGGTGTAGAGATCCAAACCACACGCCTAGAATTCACCTAGCAACTAAGCAGCAGGCAGCAAAAATCACAGGACTTGGCTGTTGCACGTGCCTTGCCTGTGTCCCTCCTCAACAGGCAGGCAGATCCACTCCCCGCACGCGTTTCCAATCCCCATCAGCGCCGGGCTGACGGGCACGCCGAGCAGGTTACAGCCTTTTGCCAAACACAAACGACACAGAGCATTTCTACAGATGGTGTTCCTGCTCGCAGCCATGCCCTGAAGAACCCCACGGAGATAAGGATCTGGAGACCTCATCCAGAAGCCCAATCCCCCAAAGGCACTAGGCAGCCAGTAACACACGGAATACTTCCCCACCTCAGCAGCAGCTCTCCTGTCACCCACTTGTGCCTGGTCCTGCTGAGGAGCCTGAGCAATTGGGTGGGAACAGGGGTGCCTGGACACCTCACACCTTTAGGATGGAGATGGGAGCAGGCACTGCAGGCAACATCTCAGAGAGCTCTGCAAGCTGAGCCAGCAACCGCACACCTAGATATCCCCTCTCCACATGAACACCCATCAGCAACACCTCACACGTGACATAACCATCCCCAACACCCGACTCTGCTTGCCCCAGGCTGAGCGGGGGCTGCCAGACCCTGCCTGCACCTCCTGCCCAGGCGGGGCTCACAGAGCCAAGACCACCCGGCTGTGGGCGAGGACCACTCCTGCCCCCACGAGCATCTCCCACCCCGGTCTGCAGGGGCAGATCGGTGTGGTGGGCGAGCTGCCGAAGCAGCAGTTGGTAACGTGGCTGCCAGGGAATGTTCTGGCTAAAGGTTTTTTCCCAGCTTTTTGAAAATGCCAGTTCTTGGAAACTGAAGCATCTCAAGGGAAGATGGAAGCTCAGAGATGCTTCCCTGGGCTGGAATGGAAATTCTCATGAAACCAGGTGGAGGCCTGCCACAAGTGAGGCCGGAGGGGTCCCGGGGTAGGATGGGAGAAGCTTCTCTTCCCTCCACAGAAACCAGGACCAGCCCCCACCCATCCCCCGCAGCCATCAGAACCAGGGTCTTTGGGGATGACGCTGGAGACCCCGTTGTGAGAAATAAACCACCCAGAGCAGAGCTCCCATCCAACCTTGGGCTGGCAATAGTTGCTTTGCATTTTCAAGCATGAGGACTTGCCTCCTTTTAGAGATTAATTCTTAATTATGGGGTCATTCTCCACCTCCCCTTACCCTTCCGTGCCAGGGACATGCTGCCAGCCCTCCCGCCTCTCCATAGCCTCCATCTACCAGAAACGCTGCAGAGCTGTCGTCCAGAGATAAGATGTCAGCCAAGATGCCAATTATGTGTACCTTTTACTCCTGAGGGAACCAACAGGGCAGGCAGTGTTTCTTTCTCCAGCTGGGACCAGGAGCACCGGGATGCTCCAGCAGGCAGGGCTCTGGAAAGCCAAAGCCTTGCCAGGTGATGCCTGTTTTTAACTCAGTGTCAATCAGCAGTTTGGGGGAGCCCACGCTGGCTGTGTATGCCCAGCACTGCTCCTCCCTCCAACACCCCGGGGTCATGGCTGGGAGAGAGGCCCCAGGGAGAAGCCAAGAGCAAAAGCCAAGCAAGGAAGAGGAGCACGGCCACGCTGGTTGAGCCTCCCCAGGCAGGCAGCTGCCGGCTCTGCCCACGGGAGCTGGGGCTGCAGGCAGCATGGACAGATGGCTACTTCTCGCCCAAGCAGCCTCCGTGTCTCATTCACAGATTTGCTGTCCCTGAGTCATTGCCCTTCAAACGACAGCGGAGCCGAGCTTCCTCTTCATGAAGCCGGGCATGAGTCGCATCCTAATGGCATCCTGGTGACAGCAGGAATAGCCACTGGAAGCCAGGTATCTCCTGGGCGTATATCCTGCGCTCCTGCCTCTGCTGCCTGCCGGGGAAGGCAGCTCTGGAGCCAGGAAGCAAAGGAGAAGCCCCTTGGGGCATCTGCGTGGCCAGGCCTGGGGCTGTGGGATGTTTCAACCAGACCCCGCTTCCTCCTAGGCTGCAGAGGGGCTGGGGGTGTTTGCGTGTGTTCCTCAGGGCTCCCAGAAGCCCAGCCCTGCCACGGGGGGAGCCAGGCTGTGTGTGGTCCCTACCCTGCACCAGTGTCTTCTTTCCTGATGCAAAAGATGCCTGCCCCTGAACGGGGACCTCCTGAAGCGCTGCACGGGCAGGCCCAGCGATGTCCTGGGTTCAAGCAGACCCTGCGTGCATCCCCATCCAGCTCTCAGCACCTGGCTACGGGAGGGTCTGCCCCTTTTCCCCTGGCAGCACAAGGATGCTCACACAGCTGGCAGTCTGCGTGACACGAGCAGATCCCTTTGTCCGTGGGGACAGCACGTATTGCTGCCTGTTATGAAAACCGGCACCGAGCCATCCCTGATCTGGGCCACCCTGGGCAGTCCATGGCAACAGATGCGTACAGCAAGGGGAGGGCCGGGAAGGGTTGTGTCATTTTACCAAGTGACACATTTTACTGACACCATCGCACGTGCTGCTGAGCTCACTGACTCCCAGAGGCTGCCCGCACCCAGCAGGACCGCAGCACACCGGATGCTTTCCAAAACGCACGGTTAGCTGCGGAGACATGGCACCGCGCCTCTGCCGTCGGAGCTGAGCCTGCTTCTCCGAGGGGCTCATTCCACCCCACCGGTGAAGCCCCCGTGCACACTGTGCTCCCGGGGACGGGCACACACAGAGAGGAAGCCGGCATCACACGCATCCAGCGCCGGCAGCAGCAGGCACAGCCGGGAGCACCGGGGCACAGGAGCGGGCACTGGCGCCTGCGTCACTTGTAGCTACTTGGTGACAGTTTGATGGAGACGGATCTCTCGCCCTCCCTCGCACTCTTCCCTGCACCATTTGCCGACCTGCCTGTTGCTGCACGGAGACTCACTGCCTGTATAAACTCCTATTTTTTTCTTCCCTTAAGCACTGCCGACAGACGGTAACAGGCAAGGACCAACAGGCAACCCACCAGCCCAAAGCAGGCAGCCACCCCCTGAAATCAGCGCTATACCCCCGCCTCTAGTTTGCACAACCACACAACAACCCAGCCCCAACACTGAGGGGAGCACCTCCTGGCCACTGCCCTCACCCCAAGCTACTCTGCCCCACACAGCCACAGGGGTCCAGCTGCCAGCCCCCGGCATCTTGAGATGCTGGACCCCCAAGCCACACAGGGGACTGTCCAAGCACAGGCCCAACATCTCCCTTCCCTCCCAGCTCGCAGCGCTCCCACACGTCCTGGGCACCGCTGGAGCCATTTCTGACACCATGACACTTTCTTTTTTTATTACAGAGCAAAATCCTTTCATCAGTCGATTCATTTTTTGGTTCTTCTGTTTTTCAATCTCTGATCTCTGTTTTCAAGCATCTAGGTGGCACCCGGCACAAGGCACAGGAACCAGAGGCTGCGGCTGCAGTAACTGCACGCCTAAAGCCACACATTCCTTTTGTTCCAATTCCTTATCCAATTTAACCACATCTTTGTGCAGGGCTGAAAAAAATTACCTTTGCTTATACGGAATTGGTGCGTAACGTGGAGCTGCGTGCTTGGCTAAGCTCGTGCATGTGGTCTTGCTAAAACTGCCAAATTAAGTACTGCGCGGAATTACTCTGGAATTTACTCTGGAACTTTTTTCCACCTCATGAAATCCCAGTAAAGCTCCACCCCATGGCCAGGCTTGTTCTGGGTGCTTGGGAACAGGCTCTCCCCTCCCAGGCACCGCTGATCCTGGTGCAGCACCCACAAGGCCACTAATGCTGCAAGAGGAGACCAGACACCCAGCCCAGGGTGTTGGGGAGGCAGCTCTGCAGTCACCCATCGGCAAATTCACGCCAAGCCTCAACAGTAGCGTAAGCTGTAAGGGCAGAGCTCTGCTCTGCACTTCACATTTTTTTTAAAAAAGCAAGATTTTGGTGAAACCAATTTGCTGTGGGTCTCAAGAACCTCCCCTCTGCACACGGGTCTCCTTGCAAGGCGCCATCCAGGCTTGGAGCCAGTGTGCATGAGGCTGAGCAGCATTTTGGATAAGCCCAGCCCAGACAAACTCAAGTTGAGCTGCTGTGAAGGTAAAACGCTGCTTTGGTTCCTCCCAGAGGCATCCCCAGCCCCTAGGTGACCCCAGGACATTGGCCTCCCAAAGCTCCCGGCCCCTGCAAGCTTGGGTTTCCAGGAGGATGCTCCGCAAGGAGGGATGCTGAGCAGAGACGCAGATCACTGATGTTGTTTCTGGCTAAACAAGAGCAAGAAAACAGGACCCCAGAGGGTGCTGAACCCAGGCACTGCAGATTTGCTCCCCAGCCACTCAGCAGATTGTGCCAGGCACGAAGCCACGGCACCTTACAGCAGGGACCGGCCTCCATCTCTCACCATCACCCATAGCAGGGAAACACCAGCACGTCACAAAGCCTCAAGAGTAAATCCTGCCCTGCCAGGCTCCCCCAGACAGGGCTCTCCAGTGGGTAACGGGGAAACCAGAGAAGGAGATACAGATCTGGCCAGGGCCGCAGCAGGATTCAACTGCCACTGGCCCACACGCGCAGAAAAACCCTGGTAATCTAATTTAATTTGAGAAGCTACAGGTCCTGTCCAGCCTTGCCTACCCACCAGCACTGTTACCAGCCCTGCAGCTCCCGGCTGTCAGTCCTTCTCTCTCCACAGCTTTGTTTCTTGCAACCTAATGAGTCCTTAATTCAGCAGGCTTTGTCCCATAGATCTTGATTTGCCCTAGCACTGGTGGGAACGTGCACTTTTAGGAGAGATCTCCGTAGCAGCTGTTGGAGAGGCAGACAGCACGCAGTGCTCTGCCTCTACAGAAGCAAACCTTTTCATTTGGCAGTGGCTGAGCTGGAGCAGCGCTGCTTTTTGCCTGTTCAGACAAACAGAAAAAAGGCACAAACCAGCCATAAGCATCACCCAGGGCATCGCTTCGAAGGGAGGGGAATTTCTTCCTGCAGCAAGTCCTGCAAATCCCAAGCTGACGGCTCGTGTGCCTCCAAGGCTGCCGCCCGGCTCATTTAAGTAATTTTTCCCTCTTACAGGCAGAAAACCCCAAGTATTTTCTACCTCTTCTACGCACATCACCACTCACTAGCACCATGACCCCAGCAGCTGGCACTTGGGTATTTTTCACCCCAAGAAATGAAATATATTTCAGAAGCTGGATGGACCACGGGGACCCGCTTCATCCTCTCCCTCCCCCGTTGGCACGGTGCCGGGGGACCTGCCCGCGAGGGGCCGGGAGCCAGCCTCCACGAAACCCCATCACATGTAGAATACAAAGAAACAACAAACCCCAGAAACGTATTTTCACGTCTCGCTGTCTCTCAGCCATGGGGATTTTCGGTGTTAGACGTAGGAGTAATAAGCACAACAACGTTTTTGGACTAGGATTCGGAAGCTGTAGGTGCTGCATGGGAATAACAACAACGTATGCACAAAGTAGGATGTACCCAGGAATTATTTCCGGGCAGAAAATAAAAATAACTAGGAGAACATTACAGCAGTGAGTAATGTAAGCAGCTGGATTACACAGAGACCCCACCATTTCACAGCATTCCCATCTCCCGCAGCTCCCACGGAGGTTTCACCCCAACCTTCCCCAAGCAGGGACAGATCCAGGGTTTGGATATCCAGGATGCTGCTCACCCCCCTGCCACTGGGCATGGCACCCCAAAACTGGGTTCAGCCTTCAGGATGTTAACAGGGAACGACGAGACTCGTGTGTCCCTGTTCCTCCCGAAACCAACCACGCTCAGCGGGTTGAGGAAACGCTCAAGTTTCCGACTCGAGGTCAAACCTGCTGCCGTAGGGGGAACCGGCTGCTCCACTGGGGCTTTTGTTGCTGTTTTAAAGGAGATACAACAAAAAGCCAAAATTGCCGGGGTGATTCAGCTGCCAAAGAGCTCCGTGTGTGCCGCCGATGGAGCCGCGCTGCTCCGTGGGGACGAAATTACAGGGGGATACGTGGCTCTGCAGAGGGAAGCTGCGTGCAGGTGAGCTGGAGCTGCCTTGTTTCCCCGCCTGCATTTCTCCAGCCACTATTATGGAACAGGAAGGATGCGACTGGGAGGCAGCCACGCGGCACAGGAGCACTGCTCCCACAGCAAGCACAGTCCCCTACCCCGCACACCCTCTCAGCCCCAGAAATACCCTTTAAATCCTCTTTACCCAGCTCCAGGGCTCTCTGCAGCCACGGTCCTGCTACAAGGATTTTGCAAGAGGCTCTCACGCCGGCTGAGCTGTTATGTTTTCCTCCACTCCTCTCCTATTTTGCTGTCATTTGCTCTCACATGTCGTTACCATCAAGGGGTAGCTCTCTGCTGTCGCTCAGAAGCGGGTATTCACGTGAGCAGCATGCAGCTGCAAGTCACATCAGAACACACAGCATTGTTCAGCATCTGGATAGGAATTACAAATCCAGGCTACTTGAAGTATCCCGCCAGCCAGATTTTCCAATGCAACGAGTAACTGCAGCCCCTGCTGAAGTCCAAGGGACTCGAAACGAGGCCAAAACTCGCTCGTCACCACCACGCTGGATGAGTTTTGGCGTTAACCTATTTCATAAATGGGGAACAGCCTCCGAGAGGGTGAGGTTGAGCCTCACAGCTGCAAAACTCCAAAGTAAGGCACCTAAATACGTACCAAAGCACCTTAAATAAGTGGCCTGATTTTCACGAGAGGCTGAAACGAGCGGGAGCTGCGAGGGCTCGGGCTGGTACGTGCAGACTTGGGCACCCACGCTGGCAATTTCCTCGCGGGTGGCCCAGGCAAGCACGTACCTTGCTGCCTGTGCCCTCCTGTTGCTTCCTAAACGCTGCCCGTGCAGTCGCAAAGCTGGTGCTCACGGGCGCTCTAAGGACGCAACCGTCAATGTGACACGGAGCAAGTTAGGAGGTGCGCTACCTTCAGCTCTGCTCGTTTCCTGCTTTCTCATCAAGGATCTTAAGACCAGGGACACTTAATGAAGACTCATCTAAGCACGTCTGTTTCCAGATGCTTTACAGCCCTCGGGAACATCTCTTTGCCCAAGACCCAAGAGTAACGATCACTTTCTTATCTTTCTTTGCTACACTAAGTTTCTAGTAGTGAGCACAAGTAAGTCGGACTCAGCAGAGATGGACACTAAGCTTGAAGTGAGGGCATCTGTACACACAACAGGAGACCGCACGGGAAGACCCAGATCCCAGGGACGCTCCCCCAGGAGCAGGAGCAGCACGTCGGGCAGCGCTGAATCCCTTCATTCACCATGGAAGCGGAGCAGCAGGACCAAGCCACTCAGTGCAGGCTGAATACTATGTACCTTTGAGACCGCGGGGGGAATTTGGGCAAGCAGATTGTAATTACCTGGCCTGGCACAGGCCCAGAACGCCAGCACTAGCTCCTTTCCAAAACCGGCTCCTTATAGAAGTGATGCGGAAACGCGGGCCTAAGAGCAGCGGCCAGGATCTCGCCGTTGTGCCCTTGATGAAAGACGCCACCTCGGTGTCCCCAGTGCTGCGCCCCGGTGCTGCTCCTGCGCTTTCCCAGGGGACGAGTGCTGCGCGGAGAGCCACCCGCGCCACCACCGCAGCTCCAAGCATCCCTCAAAACTCTCCCAGAAGAGCAGTGGCCAAGCTCTGTCCTGTCACTGGGGGATGCTCTGCCACTGTGCCTCTGGGAATGATGCTGTAACGCTCCCTGCTGCCTCTCCCCCAAGACATGGCTCCGAGAAAGGGAAAGCAGACTTAATTATCAAGACCACTATGCTTCCTGGAGGTGATGGAAGCAATGTCTGGAGGGAGCGTGTGCAGGTGAGCCAGGCAGCTTGGAGCAGGTGGATGCTGGAGGTGCTGGGGCTCGTGAGAAAGCAGGGGAGCACCCGGCAGAACTGTGCCAGGCTCGGGACAGACATGTGACTGCAACTTTCGCTCTGGAGACGGCACGGTGCTAAGGCTTGATCTAACTGATACTGCGGGAGGCAAACCATTCGTTTTTGGAACATGGACCGTGCCCTGGGGCTGGGTACGGTCAGCAATGCTGGGGGGCGGCACATCCCAGTACCCCTGGCCCATCACACTGGGGAGAAAGGGTGGAAAACAGCTGCTGCGTATGGGGAAGGGGTTCTGGCACCATGGTTCATCTCAGGTCACTGCTTGTCTACAATTCAGCTTAACGATGGCCAGGCAGAACCCTGGGCTGCCCCAGCCCTCTGCAGCACCTCTCCACAGCAGCAGCGGGCCAGAGAGAGTGGTGAGGGGCCCCACACCTGCCCTGGCTCGGCCTGCGTGCGCACGGGTGTACCTGCAAGCATACACACAGAGCGGTGCAGAAGTGGGGTGTCGAGAGGCCACGTGTGCGCTGACGGGCGTGACGGGATGGATGAGCGCACCCACACTCAGGCCAAGCCCCGTTCTGCCCTCTTGCTCCCACCACCCCATCCCAGCTGCCCCGAGGGCTGT
>NW_010235515.1:0-1611 GCF_000690775.1 Eurypyga helias
CTGCAGCCCCGGCACCCCGGGAGCGCCCCTTTCGCCGCGAGCCCCCCTCCCGTCCGCCCTGAGCCCTGCACCGAGGTTTTCCCACAGCCGTGTCCAGGAGGGTACCAGAAAGCTGACCAAACTCCAGGCGGTTTCCCATCCGCCTCTTCTGAGGCCAAGCACAATTAAAACAATCCCAAACCCCACAGCATTCCTGTCACTTCCACCAAGCCCCAGTCTGGTGGGTAAACTGCAGAAAAGGGCGCTGGAGGGGCTGTCCCCATCCCTGCTCCAGGAGACATTCCCAGAGTAACCCCATCCCGGATGCAGCACCCTGCTTTGGAGCCGGGGCTGATGGGCACCCCGCAAGGTGCAGAGTTGTCTGAAAATAAATGCCATTTAGACGCCGGACAAGCCCCCCCACCCCGTGATTGCTAACCACGATGAAGATGCCTTCTTACACGAGACACCGTTTTCCAGCCAGTCAGCGGGAGAAGTGGCAGCTCCAAGGGAAAACTGTGTTGAAATCTGGTCCTGGATGCACCACCAACCTGGCATTTTACTGACACCAAACCCCAGGGCCCATTTTCCCCCTTAGCCACTGTCTCTGCAGGCAGGGAACTCTCGGGGTTTCTCTCCCAGCGTGTGTGCTGCTACAGGGAGGTGGATTTGGGCCTGGGCTGCAATGTAGTTCCATAATCAGGGGCTGCTGCATTTTTGGGCAGGGACCTTGTCCAACTTGCATTTTTCCTGCTGTCACGTGTTCCATTCATCTCTGGCACTGGATAAACAATACCATAATACCAGGCAGGACGAAGCAGGGAAGCTGCTTCCTCAGGCAAGTCCCAGCATTTGCCTCCTCCTGATTTTAGGCTCTACATTCCCCTGGTCAGCCCTTGGACCACAGCCCCAGGCTAGAAATGCTGGGGGAGGCTGTGGGGTTTTGCTTGGCGCTGCCCGTGTCTGGGGAGAGACCTGTGCTGCCAAGGAGCCTCCCGTAATAAAAGAAAAAAAAAAAAAAGCAGTTAGACCATACAAACGCAGGAACCAAATCCCACACTCCCCACTTCCCCCCCCCTCCCAGCCACAATTTGCTTTTTTTTCCTTTCGGGCGCCCTTTGTCTCCAACCCGATGGCACAGCAACCGCGGCTCAAGAGGCAGCTGAGAAGCCTGATGGGCGAAATGCTGAATGAAGAAAGAGCCCCTTTCTCCAGGAACCAAAAGGGGAGGAAAGGCACTTTTCCCCTGACCAGCTGCTCTCCCGCTCTCGCAGCCTCGGTGCTGGCTGGGGACACACGCCGGGGCCAGATGTTGGGGTCCCGTCCGGCGCCGCGGGGCAAGTGACAATATGGGCTCTGTGTGCTGCTGGACCCCGAGCAATGTGGCGGGGTCTGCCAAGCTGCTGTGCCACTGTCAGCGTCGGCACAAGGGCTCTCCCGGCCCCCAGGAGCTGCCCGTAACCCCCTTCCCAGAGGGCACAGCCGCCTGGGGTCAGCGAGCTGCAGTGGCTAGGAGAAGCTGTTCGTTCGGCAGCACTGTCCTGCCGGAGTGAGACTCCCATGGGATTGTCCGGCTGCTGGCTGTGTCCCCGCAGGCTTCCTTTCCAGGCGCCTGGCCTCCTGGCTCGGCCC
>NW_010235515.1:1793-16083 GCF_000690775.1 Eurypyga helias
CCATAACTGGGGTGGCCCCAACACCAGGCAAGTTGGGGTACCCCTTAAATAGAAGGGCCAGAGGAGAGGGTCGATGTCACCTCTGCTCTGCAGAAGGGATGCCAGGGCTGGATTGGGAGGGGTGTCTCACGTCCTCCCCCCAAAATGATTGCATTTTGGACACAGCCCATAACTCACACCACTGAGATGCTGCAGGGTGAGGGCGGCTGTGGCTGCGGGGTGGTGGTATGCTCCCCGCTCTGCCTGGCTCCGCAGGGATGGTCCTGAGCCAAGTCCCCCAACACTCAGGGATATGCCCTTTGAAGAGGAACCCCACCAGCTCATTCCCACTGCAAATTAACCTCACTGAAACTCCGTACTGGGTTTCCACTGGAGACGGCTGGATTGAGCCCTGACCCAGGGCCAGGGATGCACGTAGGGCATCTCCCTTTCAGCCATTCTGCAGTATTAGGTCGGTTTAAATTGGTTTAAACCCTCCACATCACCCCCGCTCGCAGCCTGACCCCGCCACTCAATAGGTGGTCCCTAAGAGGCTCCCAGGTTCTCAGAGCTGCTAAAAATGGTTAATAAATCCCCAGTAATAAAGTGTTCAGGTCATCCGAGAGAAATGCCGCGCTCGGGCTGCAAAGCTGCATTGTCCGCCCAGAACGATTTACATGCTTCGTTGGACAGGGGTTAAAAGCTCTGTCAGGCACCGACTTCCACGCCATCGTGTTGTCGTGGGTGTTTAACGGGGTTCGGCCCTGACGGGCGGCCGCTGCTCCGATGGCACGGCCGAGGTGTGCGAGGGAGACGCGGGAGGAGGGCAGCTGTGGAGCTGGATCCCGCCTGTGGTCCCCCTCTCACCCCCCGCTTTTTCTTTCTGGGATTTTCTGAGAGCACAAAAGGGACTTTGCATCAATTACTGGTAGGAAAACGGCAGCGCCCCGCAGCAGACTTCTGCGCTCCCCAGCCCAGGCTTGGTTAACTTCCCATTGTCCGCTATTCAGGACAAGCGCGAGAGCTCGTTTTTTTCATCTATCGGGGTTTTTTAACAACGCTGGGAACAGAAAACCTTCCTGCCCTTGTAGCAGAGGGTCTGGCAGTGCCATCGGGGTGGCAGAGAGCGGAGCAGGTCAGTGTCTCTCTGCCCAGCACCCAGATCTCCTGCAGTGGTGTTCATCCTGCACCTCCTGATGCCGAATTGTCCCCGTGCCCATCATCCCTGACGTGTTCCAGCTCTGGCACCACGTTACACCAGGACCTGTTGCAAACCCCATCCACCCGCCGTGGCCTCAGACTCTCCATCACTTCCCCCTCCACCTTGGGGTCCCCTTGGCGGGGCGGGGGGGGAACGCGATGCGATCCGTGCAGGGCGTTTTGAGATCCCACGGGGGCCGGGGGGCTATACAAATGCAAAGCGTTATTATTTTCCCGGGGCTGAAGCAGAGGCCTGAGAAAGGTTGAGCGAGAGAGACAGCGAGCAGGGAACAGCGGGGGATTTAGCTCCTGAAAAGGAGCTGGGGGAAAAAAGCGGGCGAAGAGCTTCATTGTGCGCTGGGCAGAGGGGGTCACGAGCAAGTTAAACTGGTTAATGTATTGGAGCAGCTTCCTCCCCTCCGAGCTGCTGGGAGCAAGCAAAGCCCTCCAACAAAAGGCCGAGGGAGCATTCTTGTGGGGAAAGTGGGCTCTCTTTAAAAGGATTTGATTTCTTTTCTGTCAGTTGAATGGAATTTGGTGGTGACTCCTCCAGGTCTAAGAATTTGGGGCTTTGGCAGTGGTGGTGGCGGGAGGGGACTGTCCCCGTCCCCCCCTCCTCGCTACCGCATTCTTCTCCATCTCCAAGCCTGCTGCCCCCAGATTATAGCCCCCGGTGTTGTGGGGGGAGAGGGGCTTGGGGAACGCAAGCGGCCCCTGTAGACGCGCTGATCCTGAAAGAAAGCGAGGGGCACAGGGCCGTCCCCAGCCAGCCTGGTTTCTCATGCTCCCTATTCAGCCCAGGGGAGGGGAGGTAGATGTGGGGAGAGGGGAGGGCAGTGGGGCGGCTGGCGCTGATTTAATGCCTCTCTTGGGGCTTCACGGGTGAGGGGGGTCTCGGGGGGCTTCACGGTTGAGGTGGATCTCGGGGAAGTTTCGACAGTATAAGGTGTGCGAGGGGAGCTTTCCGCTCCTTCCTTTGGGGAGTAAATTTTTAATGTTAAAAACATGGGATGAGGGTAAAAACAGGAGGGAAAACCAACTTGAAATAGAGCAATCAGCTGGATCCTACCCCAGTTTCCCACAGCCAGTCCATCCCTCTCCTCCACAGCAGTTCCTGCCGAAACCAAGGACCGTCCTTGCCAACCCATCTCTCCCACCCCAGAATCCCTGGGCTGGTGTGCAGGAGACCCCCCCACCCCTTGGTGGGTGCACCCGCAGGGCCGTGGAGGGGGACACTGCTGCCAGCCAGGGATGCTGGGCTGGATGCAGGCTGTCTCCAGCTGCAGGGCTCTCATTTGGTATTGCCCCTGCCAGCAAACCAGGGAGCCTTAGAGCTGTGCTGGCTGGAGGCTTGCTGTCACACACGGCTTCGATTTACCTGGCAGTTGAGTTTGGGGTGGTGAAAGAAAATAATTAATTATGCAGAGCTGAAGTGACTGGTGGCCCTGCATTTAATGAGATATTGCAGAGACAGAGCCTTGAGCTGCGGCCAGCTAAGCCAACAGACAAACAGACAGAGACAAGTGGGACAGCCAAGACTCCCACCGACTGTGCCCAGCTCACTGTGCCTCAGTTTACCAAGAGGTGATGTGCGTCCGGCAGACATCCCATGGTCCCTGTCCCCTGGGCAGTGGAGATTCCCTTCCGGGCTGTCCATGGAGCCTGTACGTGTCCGTCTGTACAGACAGGGCCAGAGCACAACAAGCTGAGATCATGGTTTGCTGCAGATCACAGCCAGCCTGTCCCAAGCTCCTTCCAGCCAGAGGTGGGGTCAGAGGAGCTTGCAGCTCCTGGTCTTTAATTTCTGGCCTCTCATTCTTTCTGGCCCTAATTCTTTTCACATTCCTGTCCTGAGCTGTCCCTCTCCTCACTGCCTTTCTGAAGACAGCTAGAAGGTGATGTCAGGGGAAGCGTTTAGAAAGTACCCCATGAGGAGGCAAGGAGTCAAGTCTCATACTGGGCTGGACTGGGCTGGATGAAGTCCCGGTGAACCCAGTGTCCAGTCTCCAGCAACCAGAGTATAAAGAACATCAAATAAAGGCAGGCTGCTCCCAGGCCCCATCCCAACCAAGCCCTGCACTATGTGTGGCAGTCACTGCTATGGGTCCTGTGCAAAAGGAGCAGAGACAAGAACCAAGGGAGGAAGAAAGTGGGAGCAGGTGAGGTCCAGCCCCAAAATGCTACATATCAGCCCCGTGCAGGGCAGAGTCCAGCTGTGCCCAGCTGTGCCAGCAGCCGTGAGCAAGAGTGGGGGACTCTCCTTGCTGGGGACAGCCCTGATGCTGCATCAGGGAGCTGAGATGAGCCCAGGTGGCTGCCTGCTCCTGGGGCTTCCCTCCAGCTCAGCACCTGCCTTAATAACCCCCTACAACTCCTGCTTTAAGGTCTGATTCAGTGGCTATTCCCCCCCAGTGGGCTGCTGGCCACTGTTTTTCTGCCCACAGCTTCCTACAGCTCCAGGTCTCCAAAACCTCACGGGGAGAAGGAACCATGGAGAGGATCGGAGACGCATTTGTACTCCCTGCCCAGACCCGAGCATCTCAGTGCCTGCAGCTCTTCCCAGAGCAGTGATAGCTCCTGCAGCTGCCTGCACACACCCTCTGCATCCAACCCAGATCACATCCATGTGTCACCCCGGCCCTGATACGCTCCTGCCAAGGCTGTTTCCAAACGCTGGCTGCCCCCAGGGAACTTGGCTTCTCTCTGGGCCCCACAGCTTCTTGGCTTCTTCCCTACCCTTGGGGTGTCCCAGTGAAGTTGCTGTGTGGTTTTTCAAAGGTAGGTCAGCGAGTCAATATTCACCCACCACTTCCCCCAGCTTGCCATGGTGGTCTCCAAAAGCCCCTTCCCCATCACACGCCTGGGAAATTGTTTGCTCCCTTCCCATTCCCCCTGCAAAGGGGATTAAAACCAACAGTTCATCTTTCATGTGATGTTAGTTTAAATAGGAATTTCGCTGCTCTGGCTTCGCCTGGTTTCCGGGAGCCGAAGCCGAGAGAGGATGGTATTAGTGCTGTGCGAGGCAGGGAGGAGGAGGAGGGAGGTGGGAGTTGAAAGGGGGAAAGGGAGGGGGGGGGACGTGCGGGGGTGAAGATGGGATTAAAACATCCCATTAGAATTTCTGTTTTTGGAAAGCTCACAAAAATGTTGACATGTAGCATGACTAACATAGTGCAAATGTCAGCCCGGCTCTGCGAACGGGGGCCCTTGCTCTCCTCCCAACATGCTGGCCCCCTTTTAAGGCAAAAATATACAATGAGCTGCACAATGGCCGAATTCCAGAGAGCAGCGCTAATTGTTCCGCGCTCACGTCGTCGGGCTAATTGCTTCGCTGAAACCATTCGTGCCTGGCCTGGATCCCACGTGTTTTTACTATTTAATTAGGAGAGAAAATCTGGGGCCAGGAAATGGGATGAGATAAAGGCAGGCAGAGATGGGGGACAGGTTGGGTGCTCTAACCTGGAGAGGAGATGTGCTGCATGTGCTCTGGCAAGCAAGCGGGCAGGGAACAGCCTCTGCACCGTGCCAATATGTCCCGCAGAATTGAAGCTGTGCCATCACCTGGGAGAGGAGCAGAGAGGCTGGGATGGCTCATGAGCCTCGCGAGACCAAATGTGAGATGGAGAAAAGCCACCATTGGCAAACGTTTGCAAGAAACACCTTGATCCAGCTGCTTGGTGACTGCTGCTCCAAGGTTCACGCAGGCAAGGGTATAGGTCTGTCCATCTGCAGACCATGTGCAAAGCTTGATCAGGACCCAGAGAAGGGAACAATAGATGGGCAGGAAATGCCTTTTGATGGCTGCTTATTGTCTTCCACCTTCTGGGGGAACTGGAAGTTTAACTATAGTTTTCCTCTTTCAGGTATTCCTGCACGGCTTCATCCTCGGAGGATGCGCTTGGACCACAGCATCATCAGGCGCTGGGCTCCATTGTGCTGAGGAATGTGCATGTGGTTTTCCCTTTGAATAGCTCCTCTGAGACTGCGGCGACCCAGAAACACTGCAAGGCCCCAGCCCATCCCCGCCGGGGCCGAAGGGTTTGCTTATGGGTGCCAGCATCACCTCGAAGGCTGCGGCACAGAATCCCTGCTGCCTCTCAGCCAGCCGCTGTGCACATTGTAAACAGGGGTGGGTGCACAGGGTTTAATACTAGCACTTCCTTCCCTTGCTCCTTATCCATCTTACAGAGTACTGCTTGCTCCACAGCATCCTCTGCGAAGCCTTCATCCAGGCTGTGCAGTTTTGTAGGCAAAGCCACTTCGTATGTATGATCTGACACTGAAGTGTAGCATCTTCTAGGGTGGACCCTGACGGAGCTGATCTGTAACTCCTGGAGGCATTTAATCTCCCTGTGAATGCCAACAGCTGGGGATTCCTCCATTGCATGTACACACCTTACTCTTAAGAGCAACCAGCAAGAAGCTGCTGGCCTTGTTCGTAGGAGAGGGGGTTGATTCACGGGTCTCACAGAAGCCTGTAGCACCCTTCATGCCCCCACAAGTGCTCCCAGCAATGCAGTTTGCATTTGGCAAGTTTAATTCCTCAGTGGTCCCCATGTCAGAACAGTTCTTGGGCTTATAAACAGCGCTCCTGGTGATTTTGGGCACTCAGCACAATCATTTCAGATCGGTGTGAAGAGACTGTCGCACAGTTCGAAGTGCAAATCTCAACGTGAACCTGGCTCCAGCCCCCATCAGCGCTGCAGAATAGCATCAGGGGCAACACTGATGGACTGTCACACCCGTGTGGGCAGGGACCCGGTGGCTGGAGGCGTTTTTTTCCAGCTGTCTTGGAGATGAGGGATGTGCTTGGACTCTGCATCCCTCCCAAGGCTCTCAGCTTTCAGCTCCCTTGAAAATAGGAAGCATTTTGCCCAACTGCAGATGAAGGAGGAATTAGCCACATAGAGCTCAACCACGAGTAGAGTTGGAAACCGCTGAAAACAAGGAACCCAAACTTGAAAGGTTCCCCAGAAAATCTGCAATTCTCTGCCCGGGTATAACAAAGGTGATCTTCTCTTTGTGTTTCCATGAAAGCCCTGTAAGATCACACCCACACCCTGAGGACAAGGATGTTAACAAACACTCCAATTTACAACAGCGATTTTATTCAGAAGAAAGGCTCCAGGTGAAAAGGACTGATACTTAAAAAAAAAGAAAGAATTCTTCATAGATGCAAATGCAATACTTGTAAGTCAATATTTGCTCTTGCAACATTGGCACACGCAGAAATGGTTTTCCAGCATGAATAGGCTTCAGCTCCAGTATCATGGTGTTCAGAAGCATTTAGATCCACTTCTTAAACTTCATTAAAATGTGTTTTTTTAAAGCCTTTGGGGAGCTAAGAGCCTTTTCTAACAAGTCCTTCTAGCCATTGAAATCCACCAGTGCCATGATGGGGTGGCCTCGTGGTAACTAACCAAGAACAGATGATCCTTTTGAGACAAGAACATTTAAAACCCCAAAACATAGAAAAGTCAGAACAAATCCATGTGGCAATAAGAGAGTTGAGAACATTTGTTCCCAGATCAGTTGGTCACAGACAAACCCTCAGATGATATTTAGTCCAGGACTAACCCCGCACCCCATGCATGTTTCCAGCTCCCTTTGTGTACTACAACCTCACACCAAGATGCGCAGCTCTGGTTACTCATTTGGGGTTTTGAGCAGTCCCCTTAAAGTTGCTGTCATGTGTATACAAGCAGGGTGCCTGGGAAGCCCAGGTGACATTAGGATCTGCTGGCCACGCACAGCCCATGTGTACTGCAATCCAACATCCCTACCCCAGTCTGCTATGCCTGTCCTACGCACAGAGCCCAGGACGCAAGTCCCCAGCCAAGGGATGTGGAAAGATGCGCCCAACATCCAGAGGGGCCAAGAGCCTTTCTTCAGACCTGGATTTATCTACACAAATGAGGAAACAGAGCCAAAATACTGGAAATTAATTTTCTTATCTGGGAGGGGAGAAAACAAGCCAGTCTAGCCACTGCACTAGGTGCTCTGGGAGCAGCTATCCCAGTTTGTGAGGTTCCCTGGGACTTGGGGACAGCCTGTGTCACTTGTTATCCTGCTGCACCAAGATAAGCCAAGAAGCAAGTGCACTGTAGGCTGTGAAACCAAGATGTAGTGGAGAACTGTGCAGTATTTCTGCATGGCACCAGAGAAAAACAGGTCAGTGATCATCATCAAAACCTGGTAGCAAAAAATGAGGAAACTCCTTATTCCTGTTCCCCACAGCTCACAAAGATTTGCATCAGGAAGGGTGGAGGCGATGCATTTTGTACTCTTGGAAGGGACTAGGTGTCCTCGACAAAGCGACTGCCCTTCTTGTTGCTGCTGAACAGCCTCTGTCCTCTGCCCTTTGAGGGTCCCCTTTGTCCCCCTGTTCCCTGACCTTGAAGGGCCACATCTAAGGATGACAAGGGAATTTCTTTTGGGTTTATCTCAAGTGTTGCCCAATTAGAGAATTAACTACAATCTCTATTTATGAATAGCATCCTGGGTGTGGGGTTTCCACTTGGTGGAGAAAAGCCATTATTCAAGAATAGCCATCCTGGTTTTTACACTCAGAATAACATGACTTTTATTCTGGAATAAGCTGATTGCTGGCTGCTCATCTGAAACAGGGCGCAGGGAGCGTGCCAAGCTCACGGAGGGGATGCAGCCACCTGCCCCGTAGGAAGTGGGACTGCAGCCAGACGGCGTGGTTTGCACACACCGCTGGACAGGCACCCAGCGGCAACGGCGTCCTCCACTACCGACCTGGGCTGGATTCAAACTGGCAACTGAGAGGGAAGAGGAAACCATATTATATTGTTATCTCTCACCTTGCTTCCCTTTTGTAACAGCTCCATCCCATTGCAAAACAGAAAAACACACTAGTGCTTTGCAGGACATGCTGGACCCCACGCGCTGAGCCAGGGACAGTCAGGGCTGGAGCTTCCCCCATCGAGGGCCGTGGACAGACAAACCGTCATTTGCCCCAAGACCAGACTGGGTCAAATGCAAAAGGGAAAAGCTCAGGGAACAGCATGACTTCATTTCCCAGCTCAATCCCAGCCTTTGCAAGGTGGGATGCTGCTGCAGGCAGGTTTTCCCCAGGAGGCAGGACCGTGCTCCTGCTGGTGCTCCATCTCCAGCCCCAAGACCCTGCAGTGTTACCTAATCACTTTTACTGGGGACGTATATTATAAATGCACAAACTAGCCACGGAAATGTATCAAAAATGTGTGGGGCAAGAGAGACTAAGCTTTCAAGATGGTTGCCATCGTGCTTTCCGCTTGCGCTGTGCAACTGTCCCATCTCTTTGCAGTTTAAGCTCCTGATGTCTCAATCCCAGGGTCTAACAGAGTGCCTGGCTGTCATCTCTGCCCACCCTAATCCATTCATGTGGCTCCTTTAGGGGCCCTCAGGAGTGACAGAGGCCATTTCTCTTTTTTTCACATTGAGGAAATCCATGAGCTGGTTTCACATTTGTTTTTCTTTCAAAGTTGAGGCTTTGCAGATATTAAAATATAATCCAGGAAGAATTTGCTTTGTGAGGGAAGAGTGTGGGATCATGGAGGGGAGAGAGGTCAGTGGGGGAGCGCAGGGAGGTGGGGGTGGCAAAGAGGTTTTCATTTCCCCTCTGTGTCCCATTGGGATCGAAGTTTTTACCTCCCTGCAAACAATAGTGGCCAGTATGTGGGTGGTTACAGGCTTTGGGAGAGTCCAGGCTGCCCAGAATGGTGAATTTCTGTTTGCAACAGGAACTTTAGACATTGTCCATGGAGAGGACAAGAGAAACACTCTTTGCAGGTGGTAAGAACTGGAGAAGGTGTCTGTGACTGTGGATAAAAGAGTAGAAAACAGAGAAGAAAACATCTTTCCTAGCACCAAGTTGTTGCTCTGCATTAAAAAAAAGAGGCAAACAAATATAATTTGTGTTATAGGTAAACAAAGGAACTGGCCAGGCAGAACAGGAAGGCAGAGCCCTGTCAGAGCCCCACGCTTGCAGGGAGATAAACAAGAATCCTAGAAATGTGGAGAGAGGCTTAAGGTGATTGCTCAATGCGTGAGGAAATACAGGGCAAAAGCCAGATATCAGGGAGAGGAAGCTGGAAAAGGGCAGGCTGATACGACCAATGAGGTCAGCGCTGCAAAAATAGTGCGGGAAGGCTTCCTGGAGGCAGAGAACACGTGCTCCTGCTCCTCCTCCTGCCTTAGATGCACAGGTGGACAGGGCTTATTAGCCTGATATTGGGTTAAAATCACTCAGTAGCAGTAAGTTCAGTCCATTGAAGGCTCCTAAGCTGCAAATCCCAATTCACAGCACCTACAGCTGAGCTTTATTTAGTGTACTTCCAGATTGATGCAGCTCCATTGACAAAGTCCCACCGAGTTGCCCTAGCTGAGGCCATCACCGCAAAAGCATAAGGAATGCATGGCTGCATCCACTCAAAACAGCCATTTTTCTTGAATGAGTATCAAAACTGGCCCCAGCTCACTCTCGGAGCAAGCAGGAGACAGACAGACTGCCCTCCTGGCTTGGGTTTGATCTCCAGCCCTGTTGTGTGGTGAGCTCATCCCTCCTGGACTGCAAGGCACACTGCTGGGAGAGCAGCCAGCGAGCACTGGCAGCACGGTTTGTTTGGGTTCCTGATATGCCAGGGGTCTTGAGGATTATTTTGAGTTCATCTCAGTTTGGCAGTTTTGATGGATTCTGCCTTTTTGTTCTGGTCATGAGCAGTTAGATATTCATACCAATCCTGCTCTGAGACAAACAGCATCCATAAATCTCTGGGTGAAGCCAAGAGAGTCTTGTCCTTCATTGCTCCATGCTGTCCCCTCAGCCCTTTGAACCTCTGGTGCCCTCACAACCATGGAAGCCTTAATCAATGTCCTATCAAAAGGAGCAGAATAAATCTTGTTATCTTGTGAGATGAGGTCACACTCCCTGTGTGGCCGTCTGGCAACAGTTGGGGCTGTTCCTTGGGTTGTCTTCTCTTTACAGGAAGTCTTCCATCAAGTCCTGCAATGCATGAACCTCTGTGTGTCTCCAAAATGCAGTTTCAAAAGCTGGCCCTGATGTGGCTCGTTTGGTGGGTCACTGCTCAGAGCAGAGGACTTCCCATTAGGGTCCACCCTACCAATCCATCCTGCTCCAAGGAGACAATATGGCATGCCTCCAGCTCTGTCCCCAGGATCTTACTAGGGGATGTCCCATTAGGATCCTATGAGGTATTGAGTAACTTCTCCAGTTTCTTTGAAATATGACTGGTTTTTTTCAGTGAGGGGTGAGGGATCTCTTTCAGGAGCAGACCATGCATTCCAGACCCTTGTGCTCTGTTGGATTTGTTTCCCTAGTTTATCTGTCTTCTGCTCCTGCTGCTCTGCCTCCTCCCATGTTCCCAGTGATTTGTTAGAAGTTTGCACCAAAGCCCAACAAAATCAATGGGAAAACTGCCTTTTCTGGGTCAGACCTTGAGCTTGGACTTGTAAAAAAGCCTGTTTTCCTGCCTCACTGCACTGGCTGTGTTGGCCCAGGCATAGACCTGCTGCTGGCCCAGTGGTCCAGGTGGCTGTTGACAAAAACACATGTTTTAAGACAATTTTCCCTTCCACCCTCAGGCAAGGAAGAGTTCTGCGGCTGTTTGAAGAGGATGCACAGCTGATAGCAACCACATTTGTGACAGTGTTTATTTGCATTTCCAGCAAGCCTTTGATAAAGCCTGGCTCCTGCCTGCGCTGCCCAAACTCCAGGGACCATGGGAATGCTGGGAGGACCATCTCCCCATCTGGGAGAGGACACAGGAGAGCCAGTGACCAGCCCACTGGCCCAGCAGCACATTCAGCTGGACACACATCCCCTTCGAGGGACAAAGGGACTCGTTGAGAGAGGAACAAACCATGTGTGGCCTACAGGAAGGAGGGGGCTGAAGAGGACTTGACTTCACCGGCAGCAGGGAGGGAAGATAAGGATGGAAAATCAGATTGTTTCCAGCTCACGTCTGGGCAGTCCTTGGGGAAGAGGCTATTGGATCCATGTGTGGTGAAAGGGCTGGAAGCTGGTGGAATTTGGGATAGCCTCCGGGAGACCCTGTGAAGCCTCTTTGTCCCCAGGAAGATGATGTCTCTTGCCACGGTGGCAGTGGCAAGAGGAGGGTCTGAGTGTGGCGGAGTGAAACCAAACCCATCGCCAACCACTGCCTTCCAATCTCTGCTGATGTCATCATGGTTCCCTTCCCAGAAAGGATTTTATGGGGAGGATCAAAGCCCCTCATCCCATATGAAATACCATACGTGGTAGCTGGGGGGACATGGAGTAATGATGGCGTGTTCCTCCTCCTCAGGCACCCACCAACCCTGTCTGCTTGCGAGGCTGCCAGCAGCGAGGAGCTGCTGGGCAGAGGTGTCTGCTCACCCTCCCTGAGAACAAGGACCCTTTTCTGCCTGTCACCCTATAGGCATGACCCAGTTTCACCACCGCATTTCTCAACCCTGGGTTTTCTACTTTTTGTCTCCTCTCTTGCCTTTCCCCTCCCTCCTCTTTGGCACAGGCATTTGTGCCAGACGTATTTACTTTCAGGCTGGGAGGGACAGAGGAGGCTTTTCCTTGTGGTTGCCCCCACATTGTTCCCTGCTGGTATTTGGGAACAAGTGTGACATTCAGGGGAGCCGAAGCAGACAAAGCCTGCCTGGAGGTAATCATACCACAGGCAGGCGTATCGGGTATCCGTGGACGCAGGGCATCTGAGAGCTTTTGACTGCATCTTTTTTAGGAAGAGCTTTCTCAGCCTTGGTATCTCTCAGATTAGGTTTTGTCCCCAGAGGAGCCTGTTGTGCCTCCATTGTAGTGCAGCTGTGGGAACTCGCGGCACGGCTCAGCACCGGAGCGGCAGGACAATGCCGAAAGGCACTGGTGCTCCTGACCTACCCGATGGGCGGCTCTTCCTGCAGTCCAGAGGGACTGGTCTCTAACTAGGAGGTTGTGTTGACATCTGCTCCCCGGCGCTTTCTCTTCTGTACTCAGATATCCACAAAAGAACAGGTATGGATGGAAGCCCTGTGCCCTTGGCAAGCATCCCTGAGCCCATGCATGGAGATGGAGAGGGTGAGACACACGTGTACACGTGCACAACCAGGGATTGGACAGCGACTGGTACCCCACATACAGATCCGGGGTGGTGCCTTGGATGTACACAAGGAATCCACCTTGTCATCCCTGGCTCTGTGCTGGGGGAGCAACAACAACCTCAAAAACTCAGTGATGAGTGGGAAAATGCAGAGGAAAGCTGAGGGCGCTCTCTGTTTCCTCCTACACACCCTTTAGCACGGCCGGGCAGAGTCGGTCCTGGGCAGAAAGCACCAACAGCCTCTCACGAATAGTGGGAGACGCCCATCTCCAACAATTTTTTGCATTTAGGGATTTTCAGGGCTGTTAAGTGCTTCCCAGAGACGTAAGAAGGGATATTGGTTCTCAGCCTCTGCTGCAGCACAAACTCGTGCTGACGGGTGTCCCATCTGAGGAGGTCCAGCCCTATCCAGCACAGACAGAGCCTGGCTGCTGCATGACCCTGCCTATCCCGGGATGGGATGACATCTAGAGCACTGACAACTCAGAGGAGACTGCGGTGTCTCTTCTTCTCAAAGAAATCAGCACTCACCCCTCCCCAGTCCCATTAAAACGCCTGATTTAGTACAGATACTAACTGCTTTTAGTCCCTGTAAAGCCACTTCTGGCTCCTCTCTGCTGAGGAGCTGCGTAACCCCGGTGAAGCCTCACTGATATAAACCAGTCATAGACTGATCCCTTATCTCCAGCCTTCTTGTGCTGACTGATCGGTTCCTCCTTCTTCTCTCAGCTGAGCCTCTGCTCTGGATTCATACAGACTTTTCATCACTTTTAAAATCCTGGCCCAATAAAACATTAAAGCACTTGAACATGAATGGAACTGTTTACTTGCTTAAACCTAAACATGGGATGTAGTTGGATCAAGACCTTTCTCTTCTTCCCCAGTGCTTCCTCCACCAGTGTCCTGGCTGCTCTCCTTGGCATCATCTGTGGTTTCTCTCCGCTTCGGTGCAAAGTCACGGAGAATTTGCAGTTTCCCTTCTGTAACATGGCGGTTTTGCCTAAGGTGACAAATGACCTCTTCCCTTAGCGATAAACCCATTTACTCACCCCAGGCTGCATCTTCTGGTTAGTCACAGTCTGCCCTTGGAGCTGAGGCTTTCGGTTCTGCTCAGCATCTGCATTACAGCTGTTTGCCATTGAATTTCCCTGTTGTCTTTAGCACCCAGCCGCTCACTTCCTATTGCCCCTCAGCTTGTTGTGTTTCCTTTCATGATTCTCAGTTCTCCAAACCAAGCTGGCTCCTTGCTACATCTTCTGGGAAGAGCAATCCTCTGCCAAGCTATGAGGCAGCCCTCGGCAGCTCAGTGTGATGGAGCACATTGAGTTTGAGCATGTCTTGGGATGATGGGACAGGCGGGTGGGAAGAAGCTGCTAGGGTGCCTGCCATACAGGATGGCTGGCTGGGGAGGGGATGTGACACACCACCGTGTCCCTGGATGGGGAGGGATGCTCTTGGAAGGGTAGAAATGTCAGTGCAGCAGCTGGGTAGCATGACAGTGAGGTGGTTGCAAGGCTGGTCTCTCCCTGACGCTGCATGGTGCCGGCTGCCCGCAGCCGTGCAGCCCATTGGACGTGGCCCTGGCCGAGGTGTCTGGGAGCAGGTCCAGGCTTATGCGAGTTGGGCTAGCTGCCAAACATACGTATCCTCCATGCAAGGAAAAGATGTCTTAGCAGAGATACAAAGCACACGATGGGCAGGTCCTTGGATGAAGCCACTTCCCTCCAGCACATCTGGAAAATTACTCCCATCTTCTGGTAAACAGGCCTGCAGAGGAAGATCTGTGCTAGCGTTGTCCTCCCTCTGGGACGTGGTGAAGCCAAGGTAGGAAAATCCAGTGGGATGGGAGAATATAGGCTCTCCTAGAATAACTTACAGCTGTCCTGAAGGTTCAGAGACCTGGAGGGCTGAGAAGCCTGTTGGCAAAGTCACAGGTGTCATCAATCTTCTTTATTCCTGGCAAAGGTTTGGGGAAAGACGTGGTTTCCACAGGACAG
>NW_010235515.1:16102-43281 GCF_000690775.1 Eurypyga helias
CTGGTTGAGTTCAGCCTTTTATCCCATCTCTATAGACCCAGAGGAGCAGCAGGAGAGGTGGGTCTCTGGGCCAGGCTCAGGAGAAAGCCTGGAGGTGCCAGCACAGCTGATCCTACTCCTCCTGAGTAGAGGAGGTTTCAGGAACACCCAGTGATGTGGTGTCTTTAAAAATCATTGCATAACATCCTTCATCACTGGATGTGGGTTATTATTTTAAGAAGCTGGTGAGAAAAGAAAAGAAGTGGTGTCATGGTATGAAGTCCTCTAAGGAAGGGGAAGGATCCAAGAGAAGGACCTCAGGTCCTCATTCCTGGAGCAGAAATTGAGAAGGGGCTATTTCAGGGCTCCTGCTCCAGCGCAGGGAGACATGGTGAGAAAGTGCTGCAGTGCTTGGAGAGCAAAGGGAGGGTTTGCTTAAATCCCTGGCAACAATAATTATGTCACAGCTGCTGAGGAGACCGCCCAGAGCTATTTTGTTAGAGATTGTAAGTCCAGATATGGGTAAATCAGGAAGCTCAACTCTCTCTTCAGACAGGGATAAGCAAGGAGGTTGTTCTCCAGTGTAGATGGACGATGGACGTGGAGCCGTGTTCCTTCCAAGCACGACAGATAGATGTCACACATGAGAGAAAACAAACCAGAGGCATCATTCACAGTACACAGAGTGTGATGCTGAGGTCCTGCTCCAGGACTGTGCCCCAGCCTTGCCCAGCAGCCCCAGGCATGGAAACCTCTTGTGTGCTATAAGGAGACTCCTTATGAAACCAGAAGCCTGCTAAGTTCAGCTCTGGTTACAGCCCTAAACCATCATGTCATAAATCTTTTTTGCAGCATCATTGACAAGGGTGTTCTCCACCAAACGCCTTGCCCAGCAGCGTGGCGAATGTGGCAACTGGTTTTGGGGGTGTATCTCTGCTATGGGAAGGGCAGCCCCATAGCAGCCCTCAGGGCATGCTTGACCTTTGGGAGCCCAGCATCGTGGCCCTGGGGAGGAGACAGAAGATGTGAATTTTCCAGCCTCCCCAAGGCCTTTCCCAGGAGGACCTCCCAGCCTTTCCCAGCTGAGCCTCCCCGGGCAGCGCGATGAGGCAGACAGTGCTGGACACGCGGCTTGGAACGTGTCAAGCCTCCTTCCAGCAAGGCGACGTGTCCAGGCAGGCTGACCAAAGCTAGAGCAGTCTTTCCTCCCCACACCAGTGCCCATGCATTCAACGGCATGAGACCCCGGAGGTCCCAGTGCCGTTCTGTGACAGGGACACCATTCCCCCATGAACGAAGTGCTGGTGGCAGCCCGTGAGCTGGTGGGGGGGCACTGCTAAAGATGAGGGCTCTGGGTGAAGGGGTCGGCACTAAGCTCTGGAAGCTTTTTATATTAACAAACACCTACAGGAGCCTGTTGAGACTGAGCGTTTCAGAGCTCTCCCAGGCATCACTTTCCTGCCCCTCTCCCTCCTCCTGTGCGGCTTAGCCCCGTCTCCTGCGAAATCTCCAAGTGACAAAAGGCTCTTTGGGGCTCAGCATCAGCCACAGCCCATCGCCTGCCTGCCTGGCCACATGGATGGAGGACAGGACCATCTGCTCCAGGGCAAATGAACCCCATGGCCAGATGCTCTGCTTTGCTAAGGAGGCTGTAAAAGCCTTGGACCCGGTTCATGGGAACCGCTTCGCTCTCCCCCGCCTCCTCCTCCCACACACATTAACCTCTTTACTGCCACTGATGTCTTTACAGCAACATCTGAGGGATGGGTGAGAAGGCACGGGGGCAGAGGGGCAGGATGCTGCGGAGGTGTGCTGGGAGCTTGCCTGACACCGTGGTGTGAAGTTTGCCATCCTTCCTCCCTGCTTTGGGAAGGTGGGGAATGAAAGCCCCTTCCCAGCGGGGAGGCCGCAGGCAGCACGGGAGCGGGTGTGGAGGCACCGCAGGGGTGGGAGGAGGTGGCAGGATTGGCACTTGCTTTGGAAGTGTCCCTGCAGGGGTTTGCTCTCCATTGCAGCTGATTTCCCACGAGCCCAGAGATCCCCATCCCTCAGATCCTCATCACACGGTTTCTATGAACCATTCTGATGGTCCCCATCCTTAGGGCAGCAATGAAGGCACCCCGTGTTTGCTCCAGGTGCTTCAGCTCGGGTGGAGAGAAAAGGAGAGACCGTGGCTGCCCGCAGGTCTCTGTGGCTGTGGTCCCCATTGCAGCCCATCCCTGCACCAGTCACCCCACAGCCAGCTCCTGGGAGGAGACACAACCCAGCGTGGGAAATGGGTGCCACAGTCCAGGCCTGGGTCTGCCCTGCCAGCCATAGCTGATGTCCTGCCTGCACGGTGATGCTAACAACGGCACGCATTTGCACCAGCATACGGCGTGCACTTGCACCAAACAGCAGGGTTTTAGGGGTGAGAAGGACACAGAATTCCTGTCTGGTATTCCCTGTCATGCTGCTAATTGGGAAGAAGCTACATACTTTCTATATTGCCCCTATTCCTTCCCATGGCAGAAAGGGGTATCAGTCCCGCCTGGCAGGGTGGTTCCACGCATCACCCCAGTTTGGGCAGGGCTGACAAGTGTCTGTGCTGTGGGGATGTACCACCTGCATCCTGCTCAGTGCTGCGAAGCCCACGACACAGCAGGTGAGCAGCTGCTGGTCTGGATCCAACCCTTCTGCACGGACAGGGAGGCTTTCAACCTGTTAACAGACACAAGGTGATGCAGCTTCTACCATGGTGATGCATCTGCCTCTCTCTTCCCTCCCCCGTGTGTTTTCTGTCCCTCTAAATTAATTTCCCAGGCCAGCCAGGCCACCAAGGGTTAACGCTTCCCCGCTCCGGTGGGCTGTCTGGCGGGGGCACGGGAACTGGGGATATCACAGGTGGGATGCGAGCTTGCAAGGCCCAGTGGCCTGCTGGAAAAGACCTTGACTATTGAACCCTGAAAAATCTCCTCCTTTCTACCAGAGCCTTCCTTGCCCTGGTTCCCACAGGGCTCCTCAGCCGTCCCGCATCTTCGGGAAGGTCACACGCCGCTGCTGTATCTCGCTCAGCGCGGTGGGAATCCGATTAACAACCGGCCCCCAGCTCTGGGATTGGGCAGCGATGGGCGAGAGAAGGGCCACGCGCCCGGAGAAGAGTTTTCCCACACTCTGTCCCACCTCGCCAGCGATGGAGGAAATCGTCCATATCTAAATGTGTCCTGATAGCTGCGCTAATCTAGGGCTGAATGTGCAGCTCGGGGTGGGCTCACCGTCAGCATTAGTGCAACACATGGCCCACATTCAGCTCACACAAAGGGCCGTATTCTTCCTCGCCTTGCTCAGGCTCCGCATGCTCCAGTGGAAAAAGAGGGCGGTGAGGGAAGGTGGGAGACCGTTGAGATGGAGCAGCTGGTTCCCTTCGGGGACACGGGGGGATTTCTGACCCCAGGGAGGGTTTGCTCTTCACCCCGTGTGTGTCCCCACCAGGCAGACAGGACGGTGTGATGCTGCAGCTCTGAAATTTTGGCAGGGAGAAGGGAAAAATGGAGTTTTCTAAGCAGCAGAGGGGTATTTTGGGGTGGCTGCATGGCAAACAGCATCCCTGGTACGCAGGGGTGCTCCGCGGGATGGGATTTCTCCGTTCCAAAAAAATAGCAAGGGGAAAAAATTGGCAAGACATCAGGAAAGAGTCAGTTCTGCTCAAACTGAAACATCCCCTGACCAAACCCACAATGTTTTGTTCCCTTTGTGGGGTCTTTTTTTGCACCTTTTTAACCCTTATTCTCCTTTTGGCTCATAGCACTGTTCAAATAGGAAAAGCTGTTTTGAAATAAAAAAAGCCAAAAAAAATGTTTTGTTTTGAAAAATGTTGAAACAAGATGTTTCGACATCTTCCAAACGATCTCCCTCACTTGTTTTGGCTGAAGCCCTGCATTTGCATTTGACCTGGATTTGCACATTGTTGGTTCCCCACAAAAGGGCACATTTTTCAGTGAACTCAATCCTGTTCAGTAAAACGCAGCTCAGCTCCTGGGCCAAGCTTCTGTAAGCAAAAATTTTCGAAATGATGGACTAAGTGGTTGGTCTGGATAAAGGTGAAGATCCTCTTCTCCAAAGGACTTTAAAATGAGCCTCTTTGCCCCACGAAGTTCCCCTTTCCTGTTCCCACTTTTTCTGCAGTATCTTCTCCTTTTTACTCCATGCTTAAATCAACCTCTCACCTAAACCTCTTTCTTCTGCAAACTCTCTTTTTTTTTTTTTTTGGTTGTTTAGTGAATAAACACTGCTGCCAGGCTTGGATGCAAATTCTTGAAGCCTCAGAGAGCCCAGAAAACCATAAAGCCTCACTCCAGGATGGGGTAAATATCCCCTAGGGGATTGTTCTCAGCCACTGGAGAAACTCTCCAGCCTGGGGTAAGGGAAATTTTCCCAATGGGAAGGAGATGTCCCAACCCTGCCCCTCGTTCCTGAGCCTCGGGGATGCCTTGGGGCTGGGTGCAAGGGGGCAGGCACCCTTGCACACATGGGATGCAGGGCTGTAAGCAGCCCTCCCCTAATCACCCTTCAGCTCACATTAGCAGCAACGTCCCCACCCTTGCTCGGAGCCTTATCGAATGGCTCCCCATCACCTCCCCATCCCCTCACCAGGGGGGAGATTTTTCTTCCCCTTGCTGGGGGCTGGGTCCTTCGCATCAGGTCTGGTGGGTGCAGATGGGGGAGAAAACCCCCATGCTGGGGGCTGGGAAAGCTGTGAACTTCCTGATTTCCACTGGGAAGGGCAGGGAGTGAGGGGAGGCAGCCCTTCTGTGCCTGGCAGATCCTCCACCATCCTCTTTCTGGGCCCTGTGGAAATCTGCCTGTTTTAACTTGTCTGTATGTCTCACTGGGGAGATGGACTGCAAAACACAAGGCAGATCCAAGCAGCTTTCTCCATGGGGAAAGCTTTCAGCACATAATAGTCTGGGGCTTGTTTGATGCCTGGTGTAAGATGCAGCTGAATAAAACCACGTAGAAGGAGTTTGAATAGTAAAGGGCATCTCGAGAAACAAGCAGCCTTTTCTTCCCTCTCCCACTGCAGAAGCTGTCCCGGAGCTGCTGTGTGTGCAGGGAGAGGGACTGGTTCCCATTTAATCTCAGGATGAAGGCTACCACTATAAATGAAACATATAATTCCTCCTATTCCTGCCTGGTTACTATGGAGATCACAGTTTAATTAACCGCAACGCTGATGCCCTGCACGTGACACAGCTGCCCGGGAGAATATGATGAATGTCTCTATCTGCGCTTACTTCTCAGTTTTACTCACTTCCAGAACTTGCCAAAAGTACTCAGTGGGCACGTGGTGCAACTGGGCGTCATCATCATACAGGCTGTGCTCACGCTTCCCACAAGGGATGGACTGGGAGGGCAGGAGCTACTGAAACTGGATTCCTTGCTAGGATGTGCAGGCTGGGTGGAAAAACCCATACGCATAAGGAATTTCCAGAGAAGAAAGGGGAGAGATCAACCCTATTAAGTCTTCTCAGGACTTCACTTAGAAAACACACAGAGATACGGCTCTGCAATCCCAGTTATTTTGTTCTTGTGGACTGTGGCTTGGTAGGCGGTGATGGAGCCGGTGCAGGAGGTGGCTGCACATCTCACAAGTGCAAGGTCAGCTCCCAGGACAGCCTCCAGCTGGGCCCTGGAGCAACCTGCATAAGGAGCTGGGCTTGGAAGGGGTTTTACCGGAGACCTGCCAGAGTATCTCCATCACACCCAGTCTCTAGCTGAGAGCTGAAGCTGCTCTGCTCTGCTCCAAGCCCCTAAACCCCTACAGCCCCTCCCCAGTGGGGAGCACCAGGGGGAATCCATCAGGAGAGCTGCCTGCGTGGCAAGAGGTTTGCACCCCAGATTTGTCCACCTCCTGCGTGGCAGGAGGTTTGCACCCCAGATTTCTCCAACTCCTCATCTCCACGGGAGCAGCAGCCCCCAGGAGCTGCACAGGGACTGGGGAGAGACCTGCGGCAGGGAGCTGGCAGAGGCACAGGAAATCCAGCTGTCAAGAAGACTCCAGCGTGCTTACCCATCCCTGCCTCCCGGCACCTCTTTCTGGTGTGCGTTTGCATTTCAGACAGCGCGGATCCTGCCGGCCAGCCCTTACCTGCCAGCATCTGTCAGACACCGCAGTAAAGAGTAGCCCCAAGGCACGAACAGCCCGCCATAGGGGCCGCACCTATATCCACCTCCGTGATGCAACGTCTTGCTGTGCAGCTGCTCGTCTCACTGCCAACAGCCCCCGCGGCTCTGCCGGAGACCGGGTCTCCAAAATAGGAACTTTGGCACCTCCCCAGCTGTGTGCTCAGCCCCAGCCTTGAAAGTGAATCTCAACAAAAGCCAGAAAAAGATGACTTCTGCTTCAAGGAGGAAGTCCAGGGGTAAAGGCTTGACTTGGTCAGTCGAAAGAAGGAGGGATGAGCAATATGAAAGGCCTGTATCCGTGCCCATCCCCTCACAGCCGCTGTCACTATGTGGATGGTCTGGACCTGGATGGCCACCCCAGCTGCTGCCACAGGGACCCTGGAGAAGGTGCACCGCAGCGGGAGGCCAAGCCGTGCCCTCGTCATGTAGGGTACTGTCACGGGGTGTCACTACAGGGCCTGGAGCAATGAGATGAACTGTGCTGTCATTTTATGTGGTATGTGACAACTTAATGAATGCCAATTAATAAACAAAAGGAGGGCACCAGGCAAGCTGTTTGTGGGGTCAGATTTTATCAGCTGGGTCCCGGTGAGGGTTGGTGCAGGATAGCTCGGCAGCTATCCCATCAGTGGAGTCCACAGGGGTTGCCCCAGCATCACCGCAGGCTCTTGGCTGGGAGCAGCGCTAGCGCAGGAACACCCCCAGACACCCAAAACTCAGCCAAGGACAGGGGAGATACAAGCCTGGACCTCAAAGGGACAAAGGCAAGCTGGGGGACTGCAGAGGAGGACAAGCTCTCCGACTGCCCCGAATTTTCAGATCATCTTGACCTCATCTGGAGGGACTCATCTCTCCGGCTCATTGGGAGGGTTTATTTTTCCTATTGGAAAATTTAGACCCTCATTCCCGTTTCTGAGCTCCCTGGGGTGTTGGAGGAGTCCTTCACTGTTTTTACAGTTTGCATTGCTTCCCCTCGCCCTGTTTTCCTTTTCTTCTTTGTGACACAAAGATTAACTAAACCCCAGGGAGGGGAGAGGAGAGAGGGAAACAAGTTGTTAATTCTGGCTCAGCATTCCTGTAAGATCCCCAGAATCACAAGCATAGTTTTAAGTGCCCTGAAGGGTGCAGGCA
Source organism: Eurypyga helias (assembly GCF_000690775.1). Classification (NCBI taxonomy): domain Eukaryota; kingdom Metazoa; phylum Chordata; class Aves; order Eurypygiformes; family Eurypygidae; genus Eurypyga; species Eurypyga helias. Next base: position 23,378 of record NW_010235515.1, read on the forward strand.
GAGGGAGATCCAGGGGATTGCCCTTTGGGCTAGCCAAAGCTGGCTGAGTAATTCGCATTGCTCTTCTTCACCTTTTCCATGGGACTTTCCGGTCTCTTCATCTTGGCTCCGATCTGGCCATGCACAGCAGACAGGATAGCTTGGAAGGATGGGTGTTTCTGGGATGGTTTCACTTGCACTTTCTCAGTGCGGAAGGTTGATATCAACAGTGTTTCTGCCCTTTCTGCTCTCTCGGGTAAGATATTAGTGTAGCAGGGGATTTTCATTGCTGAAGAAACCCCTAAGATGCTCTCAATGAACTGCAGCTTGGCAGTTAGGAAGCCTGCTCACAGCCCCTCCAGGCTGCCTGCCATGCTGCACCTCGCCAGGAAGCTGACACGATTGTGGTCCACATGATGGTATTTGAGACAAGGATCTCCAAAACACAGGATGGCTTCAAAAAACTGGTTAGCAGGGGGCTGTCATCGTGACTCTGATCCCCACGACACATGCAACGTGGAGCAGTGAGAATCCGTTCTGGCTGGGTTTGGTGCGCAGCAAGGCTGCTGTTTTCAGGGCAGGTTTTGCACTGCAAAAACACACCCGGTGCCTTCTCAGTAACTTGTCTGCCAGCCTGGGGACAAGGGGGACAACACTCTTGGGAACAGCCCTGGCTCGAGGGCCATAAATCGCAGCCAGTGAGAACAACAAAGGCATCTCGTTGGAGGGGGTGGGGGACAAGAGGCATTGCTAGGGACTGCCTGAATTTATGGCACCCTCTGGCTCCTTTAGCAATGGATGTTTTTGACATAGGACTCAAAGCAAGAGCCTTAGAGGGGGAGATAAAAGGCTGGGAGAAAATAAAGGCTCATCTTTTTTGTCCTCTCATTTTTTCTGTTAAATAAGCAGAGGGAGAGAAGGCACCATGGCAACGCCAAGCTCCTTGGGCAGGATGCTTGGCAGTGGAGACCCCATACTAACCACACTTTGATCACAGCAAACCCCACTGCAAGGCCATCCCTGCCTCCACTGTCCTGTGCATCACACCCATCACCAGGAGAACCCATTCCCAAGGGTGGAATCAGCTGTGGCCTCAGCTCCTGGGTGCAGAGGAAGAGGCAGCGGGAAGGGAAGGGAGGAGGAGGGTGACCCTGTTAACAAACCCCAGCTAAACAGGCTGCTGGAGCTGTGCAGGCAGAGCTGATGCCCTCATTGATATTGAAATCAGGCGCAATCCATCACGGAGGAACAGGCTCCTTTCATGGGAAGCTGAAAAGAGCCGCTCTCAAAGGGAGGGGAAAAAACTTGTCCAGGGGAAGGGCGAACCAAAGCGTGGCAGGTGTGGTATGGAGAGGGATGCTGTCCACGCCAGACGGTGATTCATTGCTGAGCGGCTCCATGCCATTGCCAGGGCGGGCACAGAGTGCAGGCGACATAGCCCTTGGGATGGCGGGAGGACAGCGGGCCTGGGGACGCGTTGGGTTTTGCTGGGGTCTGGAGAGAGTGCTGGCAACGTGGAAGGAAGCTGGCTTTGGTTTGCATCCCAGCGTGGGAAAGTCCCTGCTGGAGGAGTTGGCGTGAACAAGGTGGGCAGTTGGTGGGTGTCGGGAGAGGAGGTAGCATTGGGCACAGCCATGGGACACGTTTCCAGTGCCACCCCTGCTCCTTTCACCTGTGATCGAGCTCCCGCCCCGGTGAGTGAAAATACAACTTTGCATTTTCACCCGTGGACGCTGCATGTCCCCACGGGAGAGCAGAGAGCTGCTACGCACAAGGCGAGTTACAAGGAACCCTTGCACTCCCCATTTCAATGCAGCTCGGGGGTGCTGCCAGGAGACCTGGAGCTGCCACCCACACTTGGGGGGCAACACTCAGACTCCCCTGGGAGCTCTCCAGGCAGGGATGGAGACCAGACCGTAAAGGCCCTTGAACTTGGGTTGCTCTCAGATCTGTATGTCTAGCTCGACGTTTAGAAAAAAACAACAACCCAAAGTGAAACTGAATTTGGTTTCCTGTGTCTCGAACCAACTTTCCACAGAACTTGAGGGCCGCAGCTGGCTTTGGCACAGCCAGATGTGAGGGGGATCACCTCCTGTGGAGTGGGGTACAAGAGCTAGTTTGAGGGGTGGACACTGGGGGTGGGACCAGCCTCATGAGGTCCCCAAAACTGCCTCTCTACCGCTGGCAGCCCATGGGCTCAAGGCATGGGTGCTCTTGCCCCCTGGGGTCTTGTCTTTCACTGTACACACCGAGGGTCAGCCTGGAGTCATCTCATCGCAGCCAACACTGTTCAAGCAGAACGATGCCAAATCTGTCCCAGCATCGTAGTGCTCAGCCTCCGGCCTCAGCTCCCGCACCTGGATGCAATCACAGAGCTGTCCGGAGAATGGGAAAAAGCCCTTGGATCCAGTTCACCAGCAGCTGCTGTTTATTTACCCAGGATTCTTCCTACTGAGGAAAGATGGAGCGGGGGATGAAGCACTTCCCCACCCCCTCGGAGCTGCCACTCTGGGGATGATGTGGGGTGCGGGGGAAGCCCCAGCAGGGGGGTGGAGGGTGATGTTCTCGGCAGAGCTGCGAAAGGACCGTGGCAGGTTTGGCCTTTCCCAGCACAGTGCCGGGGGCCCGGGGGAAGCCCACATCTGTGTGCGGGGGAGCTGGGCCAGTGCCGGTGTCCTGCGGGGGCGAGCAGCGGAGGAAGCCGGCTGCAGGGCTGCAGACTGACGCTACCCCGCGGAGGTGGGGGCCATTGTCAAAAATTGCATTCTTTCCTGCTTTTCTTCCTTTCTTTTTTTTTTTTTTAACCCCCAAAAAAGAAAACCATACAAGCTCTGGAGTTAATTAAGCAAAGGACAGAGAGGCTGGGATGTGCTAGGCTGCAGCTATGAAAGCAATGTCTGCTCCAGTGGGAAAAGGGGTTTGCTTCTTGAAGAGTTCCCCACACATGGTGGCATGCTTTGCATTGGCCCTGGGGCTGGCAGGATTGCTCCGTGTCCCCCACAGCATCCCCCTTGGTCCCTCTGATGTTCAGCCCTGACGTTATGAGCAGTGCCAAGCTCGGCTTCAGTGCTGCTGTAGGGTTTGTCAGTGCAGCAGGGAGCGAGTTATAGCTCTGCCCCCTCCTTGTCAAGTGGACTTGAGCATGTCATGTCCCTGCTTTGCACCGTAATTTTCTTTCTCCCTTTTACCTGCTGTATATAAGTTCTTAAGGTTTTCTGGCTCAGCAGCTCTGTACAGCGCCTTGCATCACAGTGTCCTAGTGAGACTTGCAATGCTCCCACTTAAACTTACCGTAATAGTGAACTTAAAGGCCCGAGAGAGGAAATCATCAAGAGAATCTCCTCTTCTAGTCCTGGGATTAGGGCATCTGTTCCAGGATATGGGCTCTGGAGCAGGAGCAGGCAGGCATCCCTTCGGGGAAGGACAAGCATCCCATGCTGCATCTGTGCCATTGTGCTTGGCTGAATGATGGGAAGGGGAGCGAAGGGGAAAATTAAATTTGCACCCTGAGCCTGGAGATTAGTTTCTACTTATTGTTGTAGGAATAATTAAAAAATTTTGGCCACATTGTTCCTTTTCATCTTCTCATAACCCACTTCCTTTATTTGATTCCCCAACCTCCTCCTGATAATTACATGCCACAGTGTGCTTTTACAGTCCTGCACATTCCCTGTGACCATGGGCTCTTTCTCATTGCCACCCTCCCTTTTCGCTCTGCCATTTGCTGGTAGCACTTCGCCCACCCACCTGAGCAAGGGTCCCTCAGCCCCCAGCTGTGGGCTGGCAGGCTGAGATGGGTCCCCATGGACCAGTGTGGGGCAGTGATGGATGCCTACAATGAGAAAAGGCATGGATGGGACAGAGCCACGTCCACTCGATGCTCTCCCAGGCTTGCTGAGGAGCAGAGCTATTATCCTGGATGGATTATTGCTGCTTTATTCCTTCCCATGATGCTGGAGCTGGGTTTGGCTGGGCTTTGATTTGGCAGCCCTGCATTGCGCTGTATAGACCCCATCAGAAAAACACGGAGAAAGCTGCTGTCTGGGGAGAGCATGCTCCTGGCCCTGGGGATTGACAGCGTGGTCCAGGCAGGAAAGCCCTAGCATTGCCGGGATGAAGGCTGCCAGCCGAGCAGGGCCGGCAGGGACCAGCCCTTTCGGCCACGTTAGACAAATAAACAGAGAGCCCCGGGCTGGCGGGGGCTCGCCGGCAGTGACCGGTGGCGGTTTAACAGGTCACCCAGCCCCCGCCGCTGCCATCTGCTACTGCAACCTGCGGGTCCCCTGGGGCTGGCGGGTGGGGATCCCTGAGGGGACAGGGACGGCAGGACAGGCATGAGGAAGAGGAGGAGGGAAAGCTGATCCTGGCAGCTTTGGATTTGGGCTGGCGCGAGGCCGTGAATTGGAGAAGGCATATTCTGGCAGAATAATAATGAAAATAAACCTCACTAGACTTATTTTTAGCCCTGCTGATGACGCTGAGACTATTTAGAGGCTCTCTGACACTGTGGTCTGGGGCTCTTTGACGAGCCCCTGTTACGCTGCGTTTTGTCCTTCGATTTGCTGGAGAGAGGGAGAATAATTTCTGCGCATCGGTCCTTTGAGGCATCTGTGCCTAGGATGCCTGGGCCCTTTGGTGTGTCAGATAATAAATACGAATAATGATTCACCAAGAATTTACTGTGTCTGACACCAACAATCCAGCTGTTCAACTGGACAGAAGGAAATCTGCAGGGATGACATTGGTCAGTCTAAGAGCGAGATGGATGCAGAATCAGGTAACCTAGCAGCAAGGCAGGTGTTTAAAGTCTTTTCCAAATACACGAGCGATATCAATTTGAAAACAAAACCCTTTGTGGAAATGAAATGAGGGTCAAAGAAGAAGAGGAGGCCATAGGGTCTTGCTGTGGGCACACTAGAGAGGGAGATGGGGTAGCTGAGTTTGAGTGATGATAGGCAACCAATTAAACCTCATGTGCTCCCATGGGTTGATGGGGGTGCAATGGCAATGCTGACCTCCTCACAGGGCACAGCCAGCCCCCCAGGATGCATCCCAGCTTTGCTGCACGGGGTCAGGAGGGACCCAGACCCGACATGATGCACAGCAATCCAGCAGCTCTTACATTTCAGTCCATGCAGCGAAGAGACTTTTAGGAAAACTGACACAAACCATTTTTTAAATGGCTTTAAACCCTCTCTGCAAGAAGGTTTGACAGGGCAAACACATGCAGACCCATAAATTAGCCATAATAGCTGAAGCCCCATTGTGTAGGCAATGGCTTGCAGCACACAACAGCTACTCCTGGTTAACAATGCGAGGAAAGTCACTCTGCACATTTTTTATCCTTTGACAAAAAAGTGCAGCTGCAGGAATACCTCAGGCAGGATTTTAATAAAAGACAATTGTGTTCTCGTGGCTCTGCACTTTGGAGAATGAACCTGTGGAGATAACGGGCCCAGGCTCACAGTGATAAGCATGTCAAGATAATTAAAATTATGTCTTTCTTCTAACAGAAAGCACAAGATCCTCAGCTGATGCAAGCTGTTGTAGCTCCGTAGGGTCAGTGGAGTCTCTCCTGCTCACCCCACTGGAGACTGAGCCTACAGAATTGGCAGCAATGAAATGGGATCCAGCCGCCGGGCTCTGTGAGTGCAGTGTGGTCAGAGAGGTCACTGGTTGTGCGTGCCAAATTCTCATCTTTCCCCATCCAAAATAAATCCTGGATTTTTATATGTGTGTGCAAATGTTATTTAGGAGCTAAGCTGAAGGCAGACCAGCCGCCTGTGGGACAAGGGAGCCAGCTTTCAGGGCTGCAGGCGATGCAGACGGGACTGGGTGCTAAGTGAAGGACCCAAATGAATTTTCAAAGTGGGAATAATGTTGAATTTGGCAGAGGCTGTTGCAGAGAGCAGGGGCAGCAGGAGAGTGGGGTCACACACATCTTGGGAAAGGCTGGGGACAGCTTTCACTAGGATGAGAATCACCATACGTCCACAAGGCAGGCTGGGCCAGGTTCCCAGAGGATTTTCAGGCAGGGAGAAATGCTGGAAAATGGCAGCCTGAAGGAAAACAATCTGGAGGAGCCTCTGGCAGCAGGGAAGGAGAGCAAACAGGCAGGATTGCCCTGCAGAGGAGGAGCGGGAGTGTGCACGAGGCCGGTGTCAGGGCTTGTCAGTGCAGAGGAGCAGAGCAAAGCTGCTATTGTGGAATAAAATATGCTGGAATGTGGACACGCCTATTCCAGAATAAAGCTGCTTTTTCCTAATTTAACTTAATCCACTATTTGTTTTTATTATTTTTATCATCATCAGATGCAGCTAATTTGGAAAAGCTGTTCCAATTAATTTCCCTGCATAGACAAGCAGTTACACGCTGGAAAGCCTTTGTCTGCTCGGTGGCAGCCTGACCAGCAGCTTCTATTCATTTCAAAACCAGCTCCTTTCTTCTTCCCTCTGACCATTTTTTTTCTACTTTGTCTCATCAGACCATGAGGGGAATAGGAGCGGGAATTTTTCCTGGTAGCGTGGAGCCTGGTAGCCCTGTTTATGGGAGGGAGAGAAGGAAAAAAGTGCTATTTAAATGAAAGGAAGACAAGGACCTCGGGAGAACCAGAGTCCAGGGCAATGGTCAAGGAGGCCACAATGACCACAGGGATGGCCATGAAAGATTTGGCACGAGGTAATATCTGCCATCCCCTCTCTTTAGACTATATAAGACGCAGGTAGTGCGTGGCCTGAGACCTCAGCAGCATGCAGGAGGCTGGAGTGCACTGGGTTGTCCATGTTGGGGAGACCTGCAGCTTGAATCAGGGCCAGAGCAGCAGCTGTCGGCGGCACCGAGGCTGTGCCCAGGATCGAGCAGCCCCCTTGGACCCATCCACAGCACTGGACGGTGGGAGCATCCCGTGCCCGGGGCGGGGGGCTGCAATCACTGCACTGCTCCCAGCAAAGCTGGCTCTCGTGAAGCCCAGATGTTGCAGAGGAAGCTGCTGAAGAATGATCCATCCTTTCCTTTGGCTCAGAGATGAAAGCAGCTCGCAGGAGCTCGGGGCTATGAGCGAGTAACTGATTAACCAGCGCCGCAGCCGCCGTCGTGCTTTTGCGCAGCTCTTTCACCAGTCCCTCTCTGGCTTTCGGCCAGAACGAGATGAGACTGGGGGGACCTGCACAGAGAGAAAAGACAAGACACAAACCCCTGCCTCCAAGCTGTTTTCATCCCTCTGATTCTGCAGTCTGTCTCTTTTCCTACTTTTTCCTCTTCCACCCTTTTGCACTGGGACTCCGCCATCTCCTCACTCTATCCCACGTGGTCTTGTCCTTTGGCAATTCAGAGACTTGGCTCATCCTTCTGCTGACTGACAAATGCTGGGAGGCCACAGCTACACATTCAGCTCCAAAAGCAGCCCGAAAAGGGTTGTCCATTGTCCCTTGTGGTCTGGGCAATGGAGCCAGCGGCAGCAGAAAGAGTCGAGTATCCATTGCTGGTGTGGCAGGGATCTTGTGTGACAGAGGCGCTGGGAGAGGAGGATGTAAGTTAAAACCCCAAAGTCTCCTGCCAGATGTTGGGTGCACGTAAAGAGATGGCAATGGCTGATAAAGGAAGGAAGGATAGACAGGTTTTCTCCCTTCCAGGCAATTCCTGCGCTGTTTGTGGAGTCTCTTTCCAGAGAGACCCTATAAACATCTTTAAATCTCAGTGCAGGACTGTTGTGAGCTATTTCAGCATGAGATCAGGTTATCATTTGATACAGTGTCTTATTTCCCTTCTCCTCCTTGTACCTTTGAGATGCCATTGTTCAGGGGGATCTCATGGGCAATCTCTCCATGCCCAGCCTCCAGTGGGTGGAAAAATGAAGTCTTCTGCCCCACCAATGTATTTGGTCCTTCTCATCCAGTGCTTGCCAGAGCTGTACCTCTGTGCTAATAAGGCCTGGTACTTTGCAGAGGCAGGGCCACAGGAAAACAACAAACAGCTTCAATAAAGGGGATGTGCTGCCAGCCCCCTCCCTTCTCCCGTGAGTGTGTGTACGGTCCTGATTTCCGCACAGAGTCTCTGATCTGCAAGTTGTATTCGCAACCATAAACCAGAGATTAGCTCTTATCTTTGGCAGGCAGCAATATCAGGCAGCAGCCCTTGTTCCAGAGCGTTGGCAGCCGAGGACCAGCCCATCACATGAAGATGAACTTGTTGGAAGTGGAGGAGGTAAACAACATCGGGGAAACCAGTTGTGGGAGGTGAAGGTGGAGGATGAGACGATGCCAACGTGCCCGGGGCTGCAAGAGGGCCCGGAGCCCCAGCACAGGGCAAGAGGCAGAGGAGGAAGCGGTGATTAGACACCAGCAACTGCAATCAAGAGGCAGGAAGCGTGATCGCCGGGAAATGCTCGCCTCTCTTACTGTTTCCGATAAGCCGCAGAGTGCCCCACGGACGAGGCACCCAGCCCTTCCGTGTCCCCCCAGCACGGTGCCTGGCAGGCAGCACCCTAGCCCTGTGCACAGAGGGACTGGTCCTCACCGCTGAGCTGCTGGCAGCATTTTCCATGGTTTCCAGTGGCCAGTAGTTGCCAGGGCTCCTACAGAAATCCTCAAGCCTGCTGGTTTGCAGGACGGGTGTCCCAGCGGGGAAGTGTTGCCAGCATCAACCCCCATTCCCTGGCAGTGGGGCATTATTGTGCCTGGATGGAGGAGCTGTACAGACAGGCAAAAACTTGGGGCTCGTTTGGATTCTTACTCATAGCAAGACAAACACAGCTCTGCTTACGTAGGGGATTGGATCGATCAGTAGGGTGTGCAGGAACAGGCTTTGGTCATCAGATGGCTGCAGGAGACAAAGAGTGAGAGAAGGAGAGTGAAAGAGAAGAGGGGGAGAAGAAAAAAGCAAGAGAGGAGAGAGGAGAGGAGACGAGAGTAGAGGAGGAAAGAGAGATCGAGAAAACCCCTTTTGAAAGCCTTAAACCTGCCTCTTTATCTCCCTAATCTGTATTTTCCCCCCCCAAGCCTCTTTCTGTACAGGATGAAAGCAGATTTCTCCTCTTTATTTTCACTTTCTGTGTCCTTTAGGAAGGCATTTGCTCGAGACTAATTGAATTTTCTGCCCGTGGAGAGAAAGACACGACATAGAGTGAGTTAAAGTCCGACACCAGGACAGGGCGCAGGAGCCGTGTTAACTGGTGTGGGGGACAGCCCCTCACTTAACAAAAGTGTTTAATTCTGTCCCCTCTTGTTAAGAAGGGGCGGAAGGAGGGGATATTTATTCTGTTCTTTTCTCAAGGTTTTTCCTTTCGGGTCACAAAGTGCCCCCCAAGCTCCCGGCCCCCCTCCTCTCCCTGCTTTTGTGGCAGCAGCAGCTGGTGGGTTGCAAAGGGGACAGGCTTTGTCTTTTGACACACTCGAACATTTCTGCACAGAGCTGGGGAAACCTTTCCCTTCCCCACCTCTCGCCTTTCTGGGCGAGGAGGAGGGAGAGAGGAGCAAGCGGCAGAGTTACGGCCGAGGGGATAAAACGACACAAAGGGTTGTGGAGCCATGGTGGACGAGGGATCAGGGCCGGGCTGTGTGGGGCTGAGGCGAGCAGATGGTGATGGGCTCTAGGGAGGGGGTGGGATAGCCTCGAATACCGGGAAGGCTTGTGTCGAGCAACCAGTGGAAGGGAGAAGTGAAGAAAGCAATGCAAGAGGCAGTGATCCCATAAAGGAGAGTGCAGGGGCTGACTCTTCACAAATTTGACAAAGGAACCTCTTCTTTCCAGAGGGAAATAAGAGTCATCTTCCCAGGGACAGGCCCCACTTAATGTGGCCTCAGCACGTGGAGGATTCTCTTAGTTTGTTCTACATGTCCATAAAAAGAACGCCTTTTTCTGCAAGCAGCAATCTTGAGCCCTCCAGGAAGGGTGTGCAGACACTTCAGTCCCTCAATATAACCTCCAGGGACAGGCCATTGGGGCTGAGCCCTGGGAATGGGTGTGATCCAGTCGTATTTGACACCAGGATCACCGCTAGACACGAGGAACACCATGGTGCAACCCAGCGGCGGTGGCTGGGGCTGGAATGAGGTCAGGGTCCTTGTAGTCACGAGCAGGAAATTGGGGCTTGACCCCTGAGCTAACCCTGCAGTGGTTGGTGTAACCTGCCTGTGCCCGCCCTGTACTGTACGGGCTTTGCAGCCTGGGAATGGCCCAGCACTTCCTCTGTGCTGTGCAAAGCTAAAGCAGAAAGCGAAAAACCAGCTCTCTCATGAGCTCACGGCTTGAATTGAAGACTAAATACCTCCACTGTATTCCCCATAACCAAGCACCTCATATGAGACCCCCCAACACCTACCTTGGGACAAGACCACGTCTTCATTCTGCAGAGAAACTCAAACCCTCACAGCCTAATTGCTGTTATTGGGTGCTTACGTACAACTGATAGCCAGCAGCCTGCACTGGGAGAAGGTCCTCCCTTCTCTGGCTGAAGGTGGGAACACACGTGGACACTGAAGGATAAGCCTCCTGAATTGCAGCCAGTGGCTTGATCAAAGACTGCCTGGCTCTCCCTCACACTGGTGCAAGCTGGCAGCTTCAGTGGGTGGACACTGGACTAAAACCAGTATGAGGTCAGTGAGAACAAAGATATGAATTTTAACCTTTGTGCAGCACTGGACAATTACACGAAGCTTTGGGAAATGCCTGCTTCCACAGGAACTTTCAGGAGAGTCCTTATGAATGGAAAATAAATAGATACATTCATTATCCAAATTGTCTTATTTTTGTGGTGCCTCTTAAGTAAAACCCACTTCTGAGACTGTCCTAATTGCTTTGCAATAGAGTAGAGATAAATATTTATCAAACAGCTGCATCAGGAAACCACAGTGCAGAGAACCAGTATCAGGCGATGTGTCTCGGGAAGGATGAGTCTGAGTGGTTTGAGCGTGCTGACCTGTCAGGCTTCCTCCCTCGCACGAGGCAGAGCTTCACCCAAGCCCAGACCCACGTGGCACCACACCAGTCCCGTGCTATCTCCTGGAGCTGGTCACATAGACCCCGTGGAGGACTGTTCTCCTTACTGGAGTCCCCCCGTTGCCCTGTCCCATTGACCCGGAGTTTTCTGACACCTTTTCTTCCTCTGACTTCATGGCCTTGTTCGCTTTCTATTAAAAACCCCAGAGATGCAGCCCATACTCCTTGGGGAGCCCCAGTGCTAAAAGAGGCCCACATGCAAATATTTAGCCGCACTATTATTAGTGCAGGAACATCCAACCAGATGGCAACGTTTCTAGGTCTTGCTGTGCAAAACTGGCTCTTTGGAATAAAACAGGCTGGGGATGGAGCTCCAGGATTGCCTGCCGCTCCCTGAGATCCCAGATTGCTGCACCAAGGCAGCAGGACGCATGGGACAAGGGCTTTCCTAGCATCTTGCAAACGTGGGACATCCCTTCAGCAAGTGATGTCGCATCTAAAAAGAGAGGAAATTATGCTGGCAATCAAATTTTGAGGTTTGGTGTGTCAGACTAGGGGGTTGGCTTGCCTGTGTTCACAGCACCAGCGTGCAGGTCTCCCCTTGCTCCAGGTATACCTGATTGCTCAGCAGAGAGGAGGCATTTTGCATTTACTGCAATCCACCATGTGCTGTCTGTAGCTGGGGAGGGCAGAAACCCTTCTATTAATGTTAACATCAGCATTAAGCAGCCTCAATAGCAAAGAGCAGCACAATTTCCTCTGCTGCACAGTTTGTACCCATCCCCTAAAAAACTTACCCTCCCAGGAGCACTCTCTCAAGCTAGAAATGCCCAGGGAGATGATTCTAATGCCGAGCACGAGCCAACTGAAGTGCTGGTCTAAACTTCAGATGGATGACGGTCCCGTTTAATTGGGAGCGGGTGGGTTTTTTTGACTCATGCAAAGGGCATGCTATTTTTATAATGAGCTGATTTCAGATCACAGCCTCCTTATGTTAGGCTCTGTACATATATCTAATGAAAGCCAGGTCCTGCTTAGAAGCCCATACAACAGGCTGAGAGTTGGGAAGAGTGCTCAGAAGCGTCTCACCCAGGGGCTTTGCGAGGTTGCCTGCCAGGGTCTATTTTTTCCATCCTCACTCATGTCGGAGAAGTTAAATATTTACTGGAGCCATTAAATATTTATGCTAAGCTACCCCTCCAATGGGGAGGCATCCTATTGCCGGCTCCCTGGGGTCCACAGCCAATTTGTTCACGTGCCTGTGCTCAGCTCAGCTCTGCTCCAGAGTACAAGCACGTGGGGACTTCATGGGGCTGCCACGTCCCATGGGGAGGGGAAGGCTCTGGTTTTGGCACCAATACTACTACTAGGTGATGGACTTGATGGTCCTTTGGGTGCCTTCCTTAAAGTTCAAGCCCTTTGGGAAAGTGTGTTATTCCCCCCGTGGTTTGCAATGCCAACTTTCCCCTGGTGTGCAGGAATCTGGGCAAGAACATCCAGCCTGACCCAGCTTCAGCTCCCTCCACCCACTTGGCAGCCGGGATTGCAGCAGGACTCGAGGCAGGAGGTCCCTAATCCATGGCATCCAAGGTGACCCACAGTCGACACCGTAAGAGCAGGAAACCTGATGGCAATGTCAAGCCCTGCTGCTATGCAAAGCACAACCCAAACAGGAGAAGCCCCCTCTCCAGGGGAGCTAGCTGCAGCCCCAGGACATGTTCCCCTCTCCTACCCAGGCTGAGTGGGTTAACAGTGCAGTGCCTCCCTGCTGGAATGGGTCCAGAGGAAAAAGGCTCCACCGTTTCCTCGTCCGCCTGGAAAACAGGCTGGCTGTTTTCTCCAGCAGCAGAAGGCTGTTTATTCTGGGCCAGATTCAACAGCGCGTTGTGTGTCCCACTGAGCCCCAGCCCACGGGTAGGCTGAAGGGCACAACCTGCCTGGGGGGAGTCAACCACTCTCTCCGGCTGGTGTGACCTCCCCCGGGCGCCGCTCTGCCCTTCCTGTCCCGGTCCTTTTCCTTTCCTCCTCATCCCACTCTGCGCAGGGCTGTGGACGCCCTTTCCTGCCTGGCACCCGGCTGGCCCGACGGCAGAGACACTGTGTCCGAGCTCCAGGACACCATCCCCCCTTCCCACTCCTGGCCAAAACCCCTGCCACATTATCACCCTCTCCATCACGCTATCAACTCAGAAAACATGCCTGGAAAAGAAAGAAAGAAAGAAGAAAGAAAGTAAAAAGAAAGGAAGAAATAAACCAGCCTTTGGCTCAAGCATGCAGAAGGGAGTGACAGCGCACACGGGTTTGGCTCCCTTTCTCACCAGCTCTTTTCCCAGCAGAGCGATAAGAGACAGGGTGAGCGCAATTGCAAGCAGAGCAGGTCCCAGCGGCTAAGCCGGCTCTGGGCTGGGATGGCCAAGGGATGCTGAGTGCTCCACAGGGACATATTTCCAAAATAATGTCATTCTGGTGCTCGTCCAGCACCGCCAGCCACCCAACAGCCTTCTGCAAAGCACTGCTGCTGCCCCCATGGCCAAAATAAAGCTGTGAGGAGTCCTGACCTGGCGGAGGCGTGTTTGAGTGCTCCCCAGGCAGCCCCCTCCTCCTTCTACAGCAGTTTTCAGTGCAAAGAGCAGCACATGAGTTTGGTCACACAAGCTCACAGCCCCCACAGCCTCTCAAGCACTCACATGTTGCTCTCTGCCCCAGCTCCTCTCCATCTCCCATTTCTCCTCTTCCATCATTGCCTTCCTTGCTGGATACGTTCATGCATGCTTGATGGGGCATGGATGTGGTCTGAGGGCACCAGCCTGGTTTACTTGCTGCAAACTGAGCTTGGTTCATCCCAGGCACATGGTGGATGTTTTGGGCCCAAAATACATCTGGTGTTACGACGTGGGCAGATCAGAGGTGGGTTTTGAGCCTGCTCATCAGCTCAGCCCGATCTGCTGGAGGATGGGTCTCTATGGTTTGGTCCCAGGCACAGGGTGGATGTTTTGGGCCATCTGTTGTTACGACGTGGGCAGATCAGAGGTGGGTTTTGAGCCTGCTCATCAGCTCAGCCGGATCTGCTGGAGGATGGGTCTCTATGGTTTGGTCATGGAGGGAAGTAGGACACTTCCAAGCATGCCAGCCATGGGTGCTAGTTGTCCTGGGAGAGGGCTCTGGAGGAACTTGCTAGTTGGAAATCAAGTCTGGAAGTGGCTGAAAACACTCCCAGGACATAGAGGCACAAGATCCAGCCTGCAGCACCTTCAAAGTCTCCATTGTCACCCCAACTTGTCCAATGCCCATCCTACTCCAGCCTCACAACCAAATGCCAGAATTCCTCTCCACCCCTCAGGAGCCCCACACCTAATCCCCTCCATATCCATGTGCATGGATGAAGAGCAAATCCTGTCTATCCACTCTCCCATGGGACCCCACTCATTTAACACTATCCCATGTTGTCCTAGAGGTCCTGGAAGTACATGGGGTGTGGAGACCATCACCACCCCAATGCAATGGTGTCATACAGGGGTCCCTGGAAGACAACAGCCCCAGACCTGAACTCTTTGTGAAGCAGCATCAGGATGCCCTGCGGGGTTTGCTTGGAAATGCCACAGCATACAGGCAGCACGCTCAGCTCACCCTGACTGCAGCTCCACAGCCCTTCCTCTTAGTCACCTTTCCTTACCATAATACATTAAAAATCAAATGGGTATTATGGCACTGATGGTTGTCCTCATTATCCCTGATAGCAGCACCAGTGGGGCTGAGATAAGCAGCAATAACAAAAGGGAATCAATCCTCCGTGGCAGCTGGGCGGGGGGCTCAGGGGTGATGCACAGCCAAGCATTCAGGGCCATCCCACCAAAGAGCCCATCTCCTCATGGCCTCCAGACCAGGGATGCTCAGCACCCCGTAAAGGACCCCAAAAAGCTGGGGAAGAGCAACTAGGACCCTCTGGGTGGGTCTGGGAGCCTGTGCTCCTGTGTGGTGCCAGTGGGATGGAGGAGAGACCCTAATTCCCATTAGAAGAGGTTGAGACTACACAAAGTTAATGATGTCCTTACAGTGAGCACTCTTCTCCATGACAGAGAGACAGGGATGTCTGCAGGACACCCTCTGCCTGGAAACCTCATCTGAAATAGCTGTGGGTGCCTCATCAACACAGCCCATCCCCAGCTGATGTGAGCAGGAGTTGGCTTGAACCTACCAGCAAAGCTCTCAGTGACGTTTGGCTTAGAGCCTCTCACCGGAAGGAGCTGTGAAGGGGGTAACCCACCTCTCCTCCCTCATCTTCCTGGAAAACAGACAGAAAAGGAATAATTGCACCAGTTAGAGGTAGTTTCGCTGCAGCTCAGGGTCTGGAAGGAGCAGCCCTCGGAGGCAGCTGCTGGCAGGAGGGCTCAGGCTGCCCCCACTCCCTGGAGAGAGGTGCACGGAGAGGTGGGACACACACCCCCTGGGAGGGGTTCCTGTTTTGAGGGAAGAAAAGGACATGGACGTGGCAGTCAGGGATGTACTGTTGGCCCTGCTAATAGAAACCCTCTGTATAAACAGGGAGAGGATCCAACAGAGATCAGAGATGGTTTTTCTTTCAAGAAAATTAAACATTTAAAACATTTGAGAACACACGCCCTCACCCCCCGGACAGTAATTAACTTCTTCCTGTGCAGAGCATGGAGCACTTTCCAAAAACAGAGTTAGATGGATTATTTTTCAAAGGAAATGTTGTTGAAAGGATCTTCTGTTATGTCCTAAAGTGGGAAAACAGTCACAGTGACCGAGGAAGAGCTTGCTCCGTGCATGTGCCACGTTGGGCTGCCCGAGGAGCTGGTGACACTCCGGATGCTGCAGGTTTGGAGGCCACGTGGTGACTGAGCAGCAGTCGCCCTGTTCAATGGAAAAAAAGTCCTTGTTTGGTCATTGTATGACCCTAAAAAAAAAAAAAAAAAAATAAAAAATCAATGCAAAGCAAACCAGCCCTAACAACAACAAAAAAATCCCAAACTCGACCTGCAAGGGATGCATTGCATTTCCCCAATGAACCAGGACAGGAGTCTTTCAGTGAGAGAGGATGTAGATTCAGATGCAGATGCTAATATATATAGTGTTCAGGGGGATCCACATCCCACGTCTCCATCTGAGCCAATCTTCCTGTGAACTTAGGATGAGCTCAGTCCTCGTGAATCTCTGTTCTCAGAGCAGTAGCATGAAAAGAGGCAGCTGGTATGTGTGTTAAACAAGCACAGTGTGAATGACATCCCAGCAATAAAAGGACTCTGCTGCTAGCCAAGGTGTTTGGTGGGAACAAAATAACTTCCCAGGCTGATCCCACCGCACTCCCCCAGCCTGCAGAGAGGCGGGGAGCAGCATGGGGAGGCAGGGCCAGATAGAAATGGGTAAGAGCTGGTCTGGAGAGACAATTGTGCTTTGTAGCAAAGTTTGAGGTTTGGATGTTTGTTTTCAGTGCTGTGTTGGGAGGAAAATAAAACCCATCATTTTTTTTTGCGACACAGACTTGTGAGGAAACATCCTTTCTCTGGTTGAAAAGGTCAGGTTTGCTTTCCATATCTCCCTCACATCAAAAATGTCCTGCAATCCCTGGAGCTCGGGAGAAAATTTCCTCTTGCAAAGTTAAGTGAGGGCAGGCCTGCCGGGAGAGCTCATTTCTTTTCCTAGATCAGCTCAAAGCAGCTGGGAGAAATGGGTCTGGCTTTGAGCACCCAAGTGCTCTTTTAGGTCTGGCCTAAAGGGTAAGGAAACAACAGGAGCCCAAACATCACCAGCGCAGGGCAGCCGGAGCGTGGCTGGAGATGGGTCAAAGCCAGCAGCAAGTTTGCAAAAGCAGATGGTGTTACTGGAACAGAAAGACCGCCATGGTCCTGTGCAGAGCCAGTCCTGTCACCATGCAACAGCTTTGGCCAAGCAATTGGGCTGCTCAGCAGGACCTGCCTGCCTGGGAGACACAGGCAGCCCAGGGCATCACACCCAGGATGTCCACTGCGGGGTCTTGCCCTAGAGCAAGGGGCAGCAGGAGCTGCTGGGTGTGGGCGATGCCAGAGCAGCCCTTGCTCTCCTCCCTGGGGTTCGGTGTCCACAGGAGGCTCATGTGGCCTCACAGAGCTAGGGGACAGTGCCACATTTGGTATGGAAAATGATAAACTTGGGGTGGGAAGTCTTTAGCCTCTGTTCCTGCCATTTCTCTTTGTCCCTTTTACTCATTATAATCCTAAAGTTTTCAAAACCCCTTTAGATATCTCGCCTCTCTGACTTCACTCTATGGTCTTCCCTTAGCTGAGATTTAGTGTTTAGCATCTTTGCCCTAGTGAGGATCCCTCTGTGTCACCATCGTGAGAAGTTTTGGCGATGCAAACCAGTATCGCCCTTATAACGAGGCATCCAGAGCTGAACCTGGGAGGACAGCAAATGCGTACAAAGAAAATGTAATTCAAAGAGGCAAGACAAAAGGATCTGTTGGATGGGGACCAGTGCATCTGGGGAAATATCTTTGTTTTAAAGCAGGAAGAAAGCAAAATGGAGAAAGAAGAATAAGGCACCCAGAGCGGGTTTGTTCCTTGCCTGCAGGTGTGTGTGCAAGAATGGCTGGGCAATACCGTCCATTTCTGACATTAAAAGCATTGCAAACGGGTCACCTTTTGCTATTCCCTCCGTGCTCCCTCCCAGAGTGTTGTGTTCCCATGCCCGCAGGCAGCGTGCTCCTTCCTTTTCTTTTTTTCCCCCCACCATCTGCTGTTGCAAATTCCCCCAAGCGTCTCCCAGCCCGGCATAGAGTTTCAGTCTGCGATAGAAAACAAGAGGGAGAGAAACCCAAACCCAACCTGCATCAGCACAGGCAGGGACGGGACCCAGCTGGTGCCTGATCCCCATCACAGCGTTGTCTGGCCTCTGCCGTCAGGTATTTTGGAGCATCCCTGGGTGGCAGCGGGTGCTGGGGGCTGTTTGTCCCAGGCTGGGGCAGGGGGAGGATGGGGAATGCAGGGCCATGCATGCAGTGGGAATCCTCTTCCTGTGTATGGCCGAGGAGGCCAGTGGCACAGTCCCTGCTAACCCCACTGTTTCAAATTACAAAGCTGCCCCGATCCCACCGAGCCACCTCGGATCCAAGGAAAAAGCCGGCGGCTGCTTTGAAATCTAGACTGGAGTGTCTCCAGCAGGCAGTGCTTAAAACAACAGCTGGGCTTCATCCCCACAGCACCACGGCCCCTGAAAAGGGCATTCAGATCTGGAGCAGGGCTCCCACAGCCCCCCAGAGCAACCAGCACCCTCCTGCATTGTGTCTAGACATTTCACATCTCCCTTGGGTGCCCAGAGAAGACTCTGGGTCCTGGGGAGTGGTGCACAGGGGTGCTTTCTTGCATCCCCATGCACCCTGATCCCTTTTGCGTGGCCCATTCTAGCTCCCATATCAGACCTCTCCTCCAGCGTGTGCCCAACCCATAGAGAGAGAAATCGTGGACAAAGGTCTCAGATAATTACACCTACGTGAAGCTTACTGCTCTAAATTGGGCTTAAATCCTTTTTTGCCTGCTCACGCCTCCAGCACACCCTCCCAGGTCGCAGCTCACCCATCCCTGATATTGAGACCCCCTGTGGTGGTGGGAGCTGGGCACCGGGATCCAGTCATCCCATGGACTGATCTGATTCTTCATGCGTTGTTAACTCCCTCTTGGATGGTTGGGGAAGGGAGCACAGGGCCATGGCTACGCCACATTCCTGCCTTCAAAAGTGCTCGGGGTGCCCAGTGGACACAAACCCCAGGAGATCACGTTACTCAGGGCTTTTGTAACCTTAACAGGCATGACGGTGTAGCAAAAAACTATTAGTGTGCACAGCTGTGTGTGCAAGAGGGTCAGGGAGACACCATCCTCCCCAGCTCAGCCTGGCATTAATACCCCTAACAGATTAATGACGTTCAGTGCTTTGAAGAGGAGAAAAAGGAGATGGGAGACTAATTGGGGAGATCAGCAGGAGGAAAGTCAGCATGCACTCGCCTCGAAAGCCCCAGCCAGTGCATAGGGAATCATCTTCTCCCTTGGGGTCCCATGATGGGGAGCACAGCCTGTCCCTGGAACCACAGCCTAGAACAGATCCTGGTGGGTGAAGCCTCCCTCGGGGTGTCCCACCAAGCAGGATGGGGTGACAGGGACCAGCGGCTCAGTGCACACCCAGAGCCACAGATCCATGCCACCTGCTTCTGCAGGGATGCTGAGCTCCTGCCACACACCCAGCCCGTGCCAGGAGCCAAATTCAGACCTTGGCCATGCAGCCTTAAGCCCTGGCACGCTTGTGGCCTCAACACTGTGAGCAGCCTGAACAAACGCAGGCTGTTTGCGGAGCTGCAGGAGGAATTCTGGCCCCCAGCCCAGCACGCTGCAGGTCCAGCAGATCCCATCCCCTCCCCTCCCCACTACCAGCCTGCTCCCTCCACATCCACGGCCCCAAGGGAAGGAAAAAGGCTTTGTGGGGGCCAGTGGGCAAAGAGGAGAAGATTTGTCAGTGCAAACAAGTCAGCTGCTGTGTATAAAAGGCACAGAGACACCCCCTTTGGTAGTGCATTGGGTGTCCATTGGGATGCACCTACACACACTGACATGGGTGAGGCAGCAGCCCCATCCCTAAAAAGCTGTTACATACCCTTCTAGCTGTGCTGGCCTCTTCACCTGCGTGGTCCTTCCTGCTCTGTCCACATCTCACCGAGCTGTTACTTTCCTACAGTCCCCCAACACCCAGCCAGACTCACAAAATGGGTGCAAGCCAGCAGTTTCCCAGGGTTTAAAGACTGGGATCAGAGAGCATGCTCAGCTCTGCCTTGAGGGCCGTAAGTAGGGTGTTCTGCCTGATGGCTTTCGTGGTTGCTTCCTACCCTAATTAGAAACATGTGGCCACCCATTATCTGCTCTCCCCTTGACACCTGTGTGAGAGAGAACTTTCCCTCTGGACAACCCTGGGGTGGATGATCAACCACCACCCTGCAAACACTTGGT
>NW_010235515.1:43309-50257 GCF_000690775.1 Eurypyga helias
GAGGATCTTGCCAGAGGGCCTTTTATTTACATTCACCATCCTGGTTGTGATTATGGCTGCAAAGGTGGTTATTTCCTCTGTGCTTCCCTATGGCCCTTTGCAAAGGGTTGGCAGCAGAAGACCAGGCTGAAGACCTAAGCTAAAAAGCACATGTTTCTACATTGTGCTCTACAGGGCCAGGTTCCCAGGCTGGGACAGCAGCAGATCTAAGTCCCTGGGTCACAGGCAGTCGATGAAGCATCCTTCACTCGAGCATTAGCTGCTCCAGCCCCCTACCCCCCGCCTGCCATGCCGCATCTGGACCTTCTCAGCCCATTCCCTCTTCCTAAAGAGAGAGGAAAGCTCATAGGACCAATTTACCCCATCTGTGCAGCAGGGAAAGCATTTAAGTCTTGAAGGTGTATCAGGGCCACTGCAAGCAGAAAAGAAAAATAAACAGGTACAGGATGTCTCAGCAAACCAGCAGCCCTGAGAAGAGGAGCCACCAGCCCTCGGTGTCCCGGGGAGGTGGGTTTGTTGG
Source organism: Eurypyga helias (assembly GCF_000690775.1). NCBI lineage: Eukaryota > Metazoa > Chordata > Aves > Eurypygiformes > Eurypygidae > Eurypyga > Eurypyga helias. Next base: position 43,830 of record NW_010235515.1, read on the forward strand.
GCTCTGGGTGTTGTTGCTGTTGTTTGCTCTGACTTGGCCTGGGTACAGCTGCAGCCTCTGTGCCACAGACATAAACACACCTGAAAACTGCACATCAGCTGTCATGCTGCTTAACCCATTTTTCTACAAACTTCTTGTCCTACCCTCCACCCAGCGAGCAACCAGCTTTGCCATCCCCTCAGCTAAGAAATGCCTCCCAGGCAGGGAGCTGCCTTCCCCAGTCCTGCCCTCCCCGCTCATCTGGGCACTCCCCCCTGCTCATGGAGGGGTTTCCAAGTGTCTGCAGAGATGCTCTGGGTGCACAGGGGCAGTCACAACCTAACTGACTTCTGCAAACTTCCCTACGCTCCTTGTTACACCATCGACACTGAAATCCCGAGGGAAACCTTGGCCCTCCATCCAACTGTGCCTCAGTACCCCCTTTGTGCTCCAGGACTGCTGTTCCCAGGGGCCTTGGGAGGACCTTTGTGGACCTTTCCCTCCTTTCTCTGATGCCCCGGTGCTTTCCTTTCACCTGACTCCCCCCATCTCCCCTGTTGGGGTATAACTGTGCGCGTGTCTTCCCCACTGGGCTGATGAAAGAACCTGCCGATCCCCGTCACCCTCCAATGCTCCATCACAGTGACCCCTTGTTTTGCAGGGCTAGGAATTAAAGTGACTGTCGATGCTTTCAGGCTCATCTAACAACTTTCAGAGCCTTAATTTAATTTAATTACCATCCCCTTCTTATCTTAATCATCCCGCCTGTGTTTATAAACAAAACACTGACTCCCTGCCCCACGGGCTGCAATCTGAGCGCAGCACCTCCCATCTGCACAACTCATTACATTCCTCACTCGGCCCATCTGCCAGATGTCCGCAAGGAAGCCCGTGCAAGCCGCGACTGGAAAGCCGGCGCAGAAAAGACGCTGCATTAACCGCTCGGCTTTCATCCGCCGGCCCAAATTTTCCCGGAACGCCCTCACTGCTCCGTGCCTGGGGTGAGGTATTTGGGTTGGGGTTGCTCAGCCCATTCCCTGCTCTCCTGTTGGCGGTGGTGGCTCCTGCTGCTGCCAGCTCAGTCCTGGCCTCTGTGTCAGGGTGTTTATGCCAAGCAGACAGCCTGACTGGTTGATATTGGGGAAAACCAGGATGCCGTGAGCAGCCAGAGAGGTGTCTGCAAACTGCTTCCCTCCAAATAGTCAACGGAGAGAATACGATGGCCTGACCCAGGCAGAACTGGGCTCCTGGGGATACCCCGCCCCTGCCAGCAAGCAAGGGACCATGGATGGAGCTCACACAGTGGCTCTGCAACCCCAAAGTGAGCCCAGAAAGGGACAAGAGTCACACATTGCATAAACCAGGAATTCCAGGTGTGGAGCATCTTTTTCCTGCATCACAGATGTAGGGTGAATGATGTTGTGGCTGATTCCATCCCTACGCTGTGGACTTCAAGGCCCTGTTTTTGAGGTTCTCCCTGTCATTCCTAAAGGATGTCCATCTTTCTAAAATCTCTTTCCTTCTAAGTAATCTTGATCCTGATTATCTCAGCCACAGCTTAAGAGAGAGCTGGAAATCTTCCAGGAGAGCTGTCATTTGGTTTCTCTCATGACGTTGACGTTTTTAGCCCCTCAAGAGCCCAGATTCTTGCCAGTCTGGACAAACACAGCCAAAATAACTGCGCTGTTATAAAAGGTGAGGTGAGCTCCTCCTAACCGAAGAGACTCTTGTAAACACCAGAACAAGGGACTTGGCTCAATGCAGGCGTAAAAACAAACTTTGGCTTTGACTTCAAAAGCCTCGGAGTTTAAAAAGCAGTTATGATGCAACCTCCTTTGTACGTGAGTGGGGATGGTAGTGCCGGTTTCTGCGGGAGGGCGGGATGTGCCGGCTGCCCCAGGGGGGCATTTGCAGAAGGCTTTGCAAGCCCTGTGTGGTTCAGCGGCAGGCCCAGGGAAAAGGGCATCCCGCTCCCAGCGCCACGTTCGGATCCTGCCTCCTCCACCGGGAACAAAGCTGCTGAAGGGCTGCCAGGGCATGGAGGTACGGAGAAGGAAGAAAATGTCTTGCTCTGTTTTCTCTCCTTACTGCAATACCTGCATGCCTCCCTGGGCTTTCCTCTGCCCCATCCTCTTGCCAGCTGCAGCCTTGCAGAAGCACAGAGCATCGCCCTGCTGAGATGTGGTATAGCTGGGATGAGGGACCAGCTTAAAGCCATGTGCTGGAAAGAGATACCAACTAAAATGTAAAAATAGGTATTATCTTGAATTAGATGGATGGATGTATGTATCAGGAAGACCAGGCTCCCTGGCAGCACTTGCAAGGTGTTTGTGCAGCTTCTCGCTACAGCTCAGGTGGCAGCACTGATTTCAGGGAAAACTGTTTCAGGTCCCTGTGGAGAAATCCCTTCCCAAGAACTGCAGCCTCAGCACTGCCCTGTGCCCCTGGACAGATGTCACCATCTCTGTGAGCAGGGGCAGGTTAAACTACCAGCTCCTGGAAGAGAGCTGCATGGTAAGAGCTCCTGCTGTCCCACGGCACCTGGGGAGCAGTCACATCTGCTGGGACCAGACACGAGGGACAATGAACAGCTTAGAAGAGACCACATACAACCATCTTCATGTCCAACATTACATTTTCCAGGCGTCTGTTGGGGTAAATGAGATCAGAAAACCCTCTGACGTGGTCACAGTGTTGTACCCTGCGCAAGAGCGGGCAGCTGGGGCAGAGCATTCGTAGCGAGCCGTTCCCCTTGCTGGTCGCTGGCAGGAAGGACACAGGTTTTTCCTATTATAGCTTAGTCATGGGACTAATAAAGCCTCTTTAATCATTGTTCGTCCCTTGTGCACACACACGCATACAAAGGCATCCTCAGAGCTGAAGTGCAGAGGGACTCAGCACCTGGCAAAGTCATTATTAGCCACTTTAATTTATTTCTAATCTGATGCTAAAAAAAGAAAAAAGGAAAAAAATTAAAATGCAAACTACCACCAGGAGAAGAACTCAGCCCACATGGGAGGGAAGGTTCACAGGCTGTGATGGAGGTGCATGAGCAAAGGGGGAAACTGTGGCAGGAGAAGGTGCAAACTGCTCCAGGCATGAGTGGGATGGCCCCATGGAGAGCAGCGGGGAGCCCTCACTGTGCTGAGGGGTGTCCCAAGGCGTGTACTGGGGCCAAGGTGTGGATGGGGCACGGGGGACACCACATCTCCATGTGCTGCTCCCTCTTGCAGGGGATGGAAATAAATATTTCAATGAAGCCTAATTCCTGGGTGCAAGCTGCAGCTGCTCCCAGAGATATCTGACACAGACCTTCTCAGGTAAGTCTGAACTGGACCCAGAACTGCCTAGGTTTTACTTAAAACCTATGTCCAGACTACCAAATCTAGTGGAAACTAGAGCTGCTCAGACCCCCTCTTGCCCCGCCCTGACGCAGGGTCCCCACCTTAATTCAGACATCCCGTCAATAAGACTGGCTGTAATAAAAACTTATCAACCCATAAAACGCACCCTCCCGGGCACATATTCCTGGGGCAAGGCTGTGATAAGGACTTCAAGAACAGGAAATAGCACAGGCACTTTAGGGAGGTCCTACATAAACAACAGCCCGTCTGTGCATTAAACAGGGACAGGGCGGACGGCATCCATCCCTATGGTAGTGTGTCTGCACGGTGTGATGGAGATGCGGCAGCTCTCTCCTGGTGTGGTACTTGGTACAGTGTCCCATGGGTGATATGCTTGGGTCAGCATCCCTGTTGGAGCTTTTGATCCCAGAAGGATTCAGTCCAAGGATGCCAGTGGTGATGGTGGCTGCTGAGCACCGCTGAAGGAGGCAGGGAGGGTCACCTGAGGGAACTGCATCTGGCAGCATCCAGTAAAACCTTTTTTTGGTCCATTTTTAAAAAATTATTGTGGAATAACACATAAAGCTTGGTAAATGTTATTCAAATATTTGTGAAGTCAGGGCTGGTGTGCTCACATCTGACAGCAGCTTCCTTGTGTCCTTTCTCTGAGTTTGGAAAGACCCACCCACGTGAAAGGAAAATACTTCAGTGACATGTTGACTTTTTTCACAGCTTGTTTTCTCGCCTGGATGGGAAAGCCTGAGTCCATCAGCGGGATTTAAATCCGGCCAGCCTGCTGTGAGCTGGCAGGTGGACGTAGCCACTGTGGCACGCAAGAGTCCCTCACCCTGTCTCCCACATTCTCTCTGCAGAACTTAAAGATTTCATGGCAGTTGGTGCAGGGGGATGGGGTGTCCCAGTCTCCATTTAAATATTTCAGATGATCTGAGTGTTCATTCAAGCCCAAAGTTGTGACCCTTTGCATCCATCCATTTGATATTCTGCTTTTGTCCAGGGAAACCTTGCCCATCTCAAGCCTGACCTTTAGGGATACCATGATCCATCAGCCAAAATTCTTCAATATATAATTCTAGAATAAATAACAATAAATAAACCGAGCTTCCCCACCCTGCCGGCATAGGCACTATTTCCAGTCCCTGAATCACTGTGGGACTCTTTTCCTGGACACTCCCAATGTGCCACCCTCCTCCCTGGCAAGGGGACAGCAGAGCTGGGGACACTGCCCTCCCTGCTCCCACCCCACTGCCATGGCCATGAAAAATAAAACCTCCCTCCTCTCCCCACCACATCCAGGGATGGTGGTTGCCCTCACAGCTGTCGCATTGCACTGGGGACACAGTTACTGCTGTACTTCACAACCACAAATCCAAGGACCTGAGAGTCTGGATTACCTCTGAAGTACCACAGAAACATTTTTAGAGGTCATCCCATTAAAATAAGGCTAAAAAACATGGTTCGGCCATGGCTTTCACATGCTTTGCTTTCTGAGACAGAAAGGTTTTCCCATCCTATAAATACCACCCTCCCTTTTTGTTCCCAGCCTCTGTATGTGGTTGTATGAAAAGAGGCAGTTCTGTCTTACACCAAGCTGAGTGATCTGGCTTATTTTTTAACAGCTATTTACAAATGTTACTGGAAGGGTTTTATTTTTTTCACTGGATGGGTAAAACCAGGGAGGCTCAAGAACTGGTTTCTGTGCAACTCCACTGGAAAGGCGACTGCATGACTGCACTTCCCCAGGGCAACTGCATCTCCCAGCCTGTAGCCAGCCCCATTTGCCCTCCCATCAGGTGAGCCACGTTTATCAATCTATCTAAGCAGCAGACTCCAGCTCCATTTGTACTATGGCCAGATGCCAAGTCAAACCACACAACCAAGGCTGTTGCATTGACAAGATCATCTTTATCAGCCCAAATCCTAGCCCTGTAGAAATGAAGAAGTTAGCAGAGATCTATTTTCATCATTTTCTGGGATTGGCATCAGTTACACCCCTCCTTTAATTAACTAGATGTTGCATTGTATAAAAGCCTTCTCAGTATTTCAGCTGCGATGGATGTCAAGCTGACAACCTTCAAATAACTCAAGGGACCTTGCTGCCCTTTCTGAAATCTGGCTTCTTTCTAGACCTCCTCCCAGCCTGGCCATAGGAGAACGTTTTGAGTCTGGGAGACCAAAACGCACAGGCTGCCCTTCATAGCACAGTGCCACATCCCCATGCTAAGGTGATGGGCATCAAGGAGCACTGGCGGGACCTCCTGCGGGCATGGGCCCCGGGCAGCAGGACCTGGAAGTGCACGTCAGTTTTGCGGTGTAGACAGGGTCTCACTGGGCTTTTTACAACTCTTTTTCTTTGTGAAGGGGTGAGGGTTTGAACTCAGTCCATCCCAAGTGCTGCTCTCAAGCATTAATCTAACAGGGTGCCTCTGTTTCCATCACCCTATTTCCGCCCTCAGTATTACACTCCTCTCCAGCTCCATGAGCTGTTCCAGATGTTTTGAAAACCCCCTTTCAGTCTGGTAAAATCTCCAGAAAAGTATATTTTCTCCCAGTGGCCAGATCTAAATGAGGAGGAGAAGCAGAGGATGCAAGGAGCAGAGGCAAGGTCAGATAACCTCTCCTCAGGCTACAATTCACAAGTACAAAACGGGACTGATGAAGTGCTGGAGCAGGTCAGAGCTACTCCAGATTGGTCTTGGACATGAAGGCTGAAACCCTGCAGCCCCTCTCCCCAGTCATGGGAGCTTTGCCCCTCACTGAGGTAAATGGGCATCTCCCTCTGTGCCTGCTTCCCAGCCCTGAGGGGTTGGAAACCTGCTATTGGCCATGGCAGGAGCAGGGAAAATGGATACAGCACGTTCAGAAGCTGCAGCTGCGTTCTCAGATCCTAAGTGTGCCTTGGTTTCTGCTGACCTGCTGCTGAGGTGCAGATGGGGCTTCAATCCCACTTCCCAGAGCTGCTTGACAAGCAATCAAGGTGTGGATGGGTTTGGGTTGAGCCTTTCCTGCATTAAACCCTTCTCAGGGCACATGGCATCGCCCCACACCATGCTTTTGCTGACAGTTTCTATCCCTTCCTCCTGCTGA